>NW_004524633.1:10845763-10849959 GCF_000260255.1 Octodon degus
AGCTGGAACTTCTAGCAACTGAATAATCTATAGTACTTTAATTATACCCTCCTCAATTAGGTCAGTTGTGCCCTGTACCACCAAAGCTGAGACCTCAAAGGTAGAATACACAGGTTGATCCCTAGCAGGTCTGTCTTTTCTCCATCTGCTTTCCCTTTTGCTGATGGGCACTGCCATTTCTGGCATCAGCTCTTTTTATTTTCGGTTTTTTTAAAAATATGTATTTATTTACTTATTTTGTGCAGGATCTTGCTACACAGACTGCTCTCAGTGATCTTCCCATCTGAACCTCCCCGGCGCTGGGATTCCAGGCATGTGCCACAACCTCCAGTACTGATAGCTGGCAGGGTGCACCAGTGGTTCCCGGGGCCGGCGCAGCATATGGTATCTGGGACTGAAACCAGTTCCTTGTGCTCGCCAAGCAGGTGCTTAGACCATGGAGCTATCTTCACTGGCCTATTTTGAGTCAGCTTTCAAGTGGGAAAACACTGGTGGGTAGGATCCGGTACTGGCGAACTCAGATCAGTTCCTCTCAGTCTACGGTCTGCCATCCATCCATCCATCCAATTCTTCCTTGCACTGTGATAAATTTGTTTCAAGTGATGTTGAAAAACAGAAATAAATAAGATAAAGTGATGTTGATCCTACTTATTGCCTGGTAGGGTGGTTTTCTACTTAAAGGAACCAAGGTTGCAATTATCTATAAGTAAATATGCATTAAATTATCCCTTATTCTTGCAAATTACTCAGTGTCCTTAAGATACGTGTTTATTTTAACACTTTTCCTATTATTACTATTTTTTTTACCGATGTCCACATCTTCTCATTGTTCTATTAAGGTAAAAGTTTTATTAAACATTTTCTAAATATCTACACATAATATTAAATAATGTTTAGAAAGAAATATACTTGTTCCTTTCTAAAAAGTAATATTATCTCTTTATAATGCTCTAGATGTATTAAGATCAAAGTAAATTATGACTTTGGGAAGCTTAGCTGTGTTTTCTTGGAAAAAAATTCACTAGCTTCCTTCTTTAGGTTTCCACAGAAATTTATTATTCTTTTTGAGAAATGCCATGCTTCGCTACAGTTATTACTAGAATTGCAGTTTTCTCAGATTTAACCACTGCACAGAGTTGACTATATCTAGTAGCAAGACATGTGTCTTGTACATATCCTTGGACAATTACTGAATTGTCTTCTGCATGAATCAAATATCTGAATAGCTGTACTCTGTCTTACATGGGATGCCTCAACCTCTGTTTATCCTTTAAAACTATTAACTGTGTAGTACTGAGTAAATTATGAAGTGCTTTCTCTATAAAACCCCCATTTCTTGAAGTCTATTTATATGCAGGCTTACCTTTCAGTTCTGTTACTGATGGTGCAACTTCATCCAAGCTACTTCTTTGCCACAAATCACTGTTGTCATGCATAAAATGAAAACACTTCATAGAATTCTTGAGAACATCATGGAAATACCAGGAACAATCTTTGCTCTATATTCCTGGCACGTGATTGTTGCTACATAACATAAATCATTTTACAGTTCAATTATTGAAGGAAATAAACATTATAAACAGTACAGAAATGAGGTTTTATTTGGAAATTCTGATAAACATATTTACATCAATTTAGGTCCTTCTCTCTCTTTAGAAACACAAAGAAAGATAGTATTTTCCAAACAATTTGCTATCTACTTTTTTTAAAAAAAATATTTGACTATTTTTTATTCTTGAAAGGTCAAGATGTTTGTTGTCTGGTATTCTGGTGATTCTACTAATTTTGCTTCTTATCAACATGTCTTCCTATTTTTACTCTTGTTATAATAAAAATAAATCCTGCAGTGTTTTCAGGAAAGATGGCACATGAACAATCCTTATTGGCTTTCCCTTCTGATTGACAGGAAAAACTCTTCCTTGGGCCACAAGATGCACTTGATTAGCTTGTTTTTACTTAGTTTTTTATAATGTGTTTTGGGTGCAATAAATATATTCATGTTCCAAGGGGGAGAGGGAGAAGCTCCACTCTTTCAGCACTTTCATGTGGACACATGGGAATGGAAGGGTCTCAGAAGTGTTCTCAAGCCTCCTGCTGCAGCTCCCTAAAGCATTTCTATAGTGAACCCATTGCAGGAACAGCACAGCCTTTCTATCTCACTTCTTGCCCTTTCCACAGTCACTCAAGTTTGAGCATATGTGCTGGTGACTTGTCAGTGCTGTCCTGGAATTCCATTGCTAACAGATAAAATGAGCTTCTTGGGCATGCTCTCCAAGGTCTGACAATGCTCAAAACCCTCGAAAAGGAATTCAACCTTTTTTAATTTGTTCTATGGGGGAAAAACAGTATTTAACCTAATCTCATACATCAGTTGTCATCATTAAGATCATTATTATTGTCTTTTTGTGTGTGTGTGTGTGTGTGTGTGTGTGTGTGTGTGTGTGTGTGTGTGTATGGTACCGGGGATTGAACTCAGGACCCTGAGCTTGCCAGGCAAGGGCTTATTCTACTGAGCCATCTCCCTGGCCTACTGTCTTTAAGTTTTTACTAGCTGTGAGTTTATGTCAGTAGCAAAAGATGCAGCTGACCTGAAAAGCCACCCCCAGTGAAGGGATGTACAGGTGGCAGTATGTCCTGTCATCCTCATCATTACCATAAATCTGAAAGCTTTATGATAATATAATTGTCAATGTTATACAGTAGGGAAGCAGTACACGGAACTCGGACCACTGACGTCAACTCACACAGGCTTTCAGAGCAGAGTTCCAAGTCAGACCTTGTGCTTCTAAAATCTTGACTCTATCCTCCAAAATGCTCTGTGTTTGAAGGACTTGGAACAAACGGCACAGCGGTGTAGTAAACCCAGCAATAACACTTTCTTTCATGCTGTGTCAAATGACTATTTTTGTGATAGATAAAACAACAAGACATAACTGTCATATAGTCATTTAAAAATATTTTTAAAGCCTCCACAAAATTGCCTCTCATAATTTCAACTGTGAATAATGACAAGAGTTAACTCTTGAAGTGTTAAATTATATGTATACCCATGCTGGGTGTACATTCGTATGAAATCTGTTTTATGTAAAATAGATAATACATAGATCTAATGCCTTCCCAATGCCATTGTTCTCACTAGATTGAACTGTCATCTGCTCTAATAACATGCAGCTCTTATTTTACTGTGGGACCACAGACAGCTATGGTCTCTCTCACTGAAAGTTGTATTTTTATTTTATACTTTTCTCTTGTAGCTTCTGAAATTGATACCAGTTCTTTTTGAGACATATGTTGAATATGGTGGGACAAACATTATTTTTTCTTCTATTATGGAATAGAATTCCAGGTGATAGAGTTGTAATATAAACTTTATCTTCACTCATAACTCAGAAGCCTGTAGAGTACTTTGATAGTTGGGCAAACACGCCACATTTCGGTCATAAATTGTCACATCAGAATCCGTACATATTTTGGAAGTGTATTTTCTTGCCTACAGTGCAGGCTTTCAAACATTGTAGTTTCTACTTCAAGTATCTGGAAAAATTTCTTTTAATTTTATATGTATAAATATCGGTCTAAGAACATGTGCAGACAGTTTATTATGGGATATCATTTTATTCTTGTTAAAACTCTGATGAGATTTGTAGGAGATTTTATAGGTGAAAATTGAAAATACTTCTACATGACAAAAATAATTTGAAATTACACTAAATGAAAATGTGTGCTTGCCATATAAATTTAATTTCTTACTAACATTATTTTGTATATAAAATTGTGTCATCAGCTGCATATTTCTATGTCTATATATGGACACAAGAATAGCTGTGCATGTTAATTTGTGGGGGTTTTTGTTTATTTTGTATGTATTTTAATGCAGGGCCTCCTGGGTCTCACTGCACAGATTGGACTCCCAGTGATCCTCCTGTTTTCAGCCTTCCAAGGGCTGGGATTACAGGTGCATGCCACCACGCCCAGTCTCAGACACACCTCGGCATGGACAGTCTCGGACACATCTCACACATCAGGCAGGGCCTTCGCAGCATGCAGGGGATTGAACCCTGGCCCCTGCACTTGTCTAAGCAGGAGTTTTAGACTGCTGAGCTATTCAGCTAGCCCTTTACATGTTAATATTTGTCTAGCAATTACAGGTATGACAATAGTTTTTGTGTAGTAATACGTTTATATAATTTAAAAAG
>NW_004524633.1:10850454-10870106 GCF_000260255.1 Octodon degus
ACTTTTTAACTGATAGTTATGGTTTCTTTTTAGTTTTATTTATTTTTGTAAGTATTTGGTACAGGGTCTCCCGATAGCCTGGGCTCATAGTGATCCTTCTGTTTTCAGCGTCCCCAACACTGGTATCACCCATGTTCACCATCACACCCAGACTCGGTGGCAAGCTTGGAGCACCCGGCACTGGAGCCGGCATGGCCTGTGGTGCCAGGGACGGAACATTGATCCCTACTGCTGCCTAACAGGTGTTTAGTCCCCTGAGGTATCTCACTGGCCTAACTGATAGTTTAGAGAAAGGTCTTTCACCTTTACAGCTCATTTTGCATTGTTGTCAAATTTGAAAATGCTTTTCTCTAGTTTCCTTCATATATTTTTGAAATTTTTCATATTCTTATGTGGGGACTGACTTATTCTCAGTACTGTAGAATTAACAATACTCATTAAACAATTTGTCATCTATATCTTATTATTTTACGTTATGCATACATTATTTTTGTCAATATCGGATTTAGTGTCAAATCCATAAATAATTTAAATCTTTTTCAGTGTAGGAAGTATTTATTAATTGAGCTGACAAACTATTCAAGTCTACTTCTGTCTAAAACAAAAAAAGTAAATGAATTATTACAAACTAATCTACAAAATGTTGAAATTTGCTTCTCATTTTACAAAAATTGTTTTATTTTATGGCTCATTTATACTTTTGTATCTTGTAATAAAATACATTTCTGATAGAAAAAATAATCCTTTTAGATTTAGGTTTTTTTTTTTTTTTTTTTTTTTTTTGGGGGCCCGGGGTTTGAACTCAAGACCTTGTGCTTGCCAGGCAAACACTTTTTCCACTGAGCTATCTCCCCAGCCCAAGATTTAGTATTTAGGATCACCAAGTTTTCTGTTTGCACTGTATGTGTTTGATAATTAGAAGATTTTCTTATTGATCTTCTGGCTTTATATATTTCAAGCTTTATTTTTGGCCTTCATTTCTCACTTATTTTGGTTGCTCAGTGCCAGAGAAAACATTCTTCCTTTGAACTCAGCATCCACTCCCTCTTTTTGAGGTCAAATTGCTAATTAGAAAAGAAATAGTGAGGAGTTTTCTAAAGGTCATTTTCGTCCTTCCACGAGGATCAAGTTGCATGTAGCTTCATTTTCTCACAATATCAAGAAAATATTTATCAACACTAGGACTGTGTGCCACGAAAAAAGCTGAAGTATAATCCTAACTCAATTGCCCATTGGCAAAATCTTCTAAACAATCCATATAACTGGAACGCTAACCACGGTGTGGGGGCACACACCTGTGCTCCAGGCACTCGGGAGGCAGAGGCAGGAGCATCATATCACATTGGAGACCACTCTGAACTGCACAGTGAGAACTTGTCTCAAAAAAAAAAAAAAAAAAAAAAAAAAACCCAAAATCTCGAATGCTACTGTACACATAAGGAAGTAGACCAAATGAGAAGATTAAGTGAGAAAAGTCACTGACCTTCAGCAACTGCAGATAACTTCCTATTTTTCTTCTAATTTTGCCAAAATAATAGCCACTGAAGCACATTGCCACAGCTTCTTTGGGAATTTGAGGCACCTTTATTTTCAATTTAAGTGTAAGTGCTCCACATATATTATTTCTTCCTATGCTCATACTCACTGCTTTTAAAAATAAACTGTTGTTACTCTCATTTTACAGAGGATGTAACTGAGAAACAGTGATAAAGTGCTTTTCTCACAATCGCAGTAAGAAGTCAGGTAATGTGAGCCTATTCTCTTCTCCACTGTTTTTCACTTTTAGGTAAATGTGATTCTAGAATATGCCAGAATCTATTCTTGCACTTGCATGTGATTAAGTGAACTGGTGAAACATTAAGATTCATTGAGGTGTATTCTTCCCTCATACGAAACCCATGTGCAAAACCTGAAGTAGGTCATAACTTAGGAAATCCTTTTTATCTATAATTAATTTGGAAACTAGAACAGCAGCAGCCCAAAGACAAATTCAATGAATAGTAGAGTCAGTGTTAACATGAATTTGGAAAAAAAAAATAATCAAAACAATCAAGTGCACCTGTATGCATCAGCATACATAAGCTTGAGCCTGACATTCATTTTCATAATTAGGATATCGAAGCGTGCACATTGTGGGATTCCACTTGTATAAAGAACAAAGATAGACTGTATGAGAAGAAAGCAACAAATGAAAATAAGAGAATGCATGACAGTGATTGATGGAGGTGGTGAGGCTGATGAGGAACAAGAGTGGAGTCACAGGTGAACATAAATGGTCCCCAAATCTATTGGTGGCACTTACAGAAATGTCTTATGCCTTAGACACATATTTAAAATATCTTCAGTATTAAGTATTTAATTAAAAAGACTAATTTCAATTAGATCTTAAATATCGTGGTGGGTACTGGGACAGTTTCACACCATGGAAGAATAAACCAAATAAACATGACTAACTAGAGATAGCAGTATCAGAAGTGACTGAAGCTTCTTATGAAGTCATAAGCCTGAAAACTATTTTAGATCTGCACATTGTTATTCTGAAGTTGAATTCAGGAGCAAGTGCAGGCAATGAGGTTGGGGTCAGAATTGCAGAGAATGATGGGGCCTGGGGAGATGGCACAGTGGAATAAGCGCTTCCCTGGTGAGCTCAAGTGCCTGAGTTCAATCTGCAGTTCCCCAAAAAAAATAAAAACAAACAAACAAACAAAAAAACTGTCAATGACTATTGTTCAAATTGAATCAGATGTCCTCAGTAAAGAAGGAAAGCAGAAGAGCTCTACCATTGGTCTCTTCCTTGGTAAGTATCTGAGGGCAGTGTAAACAGTTTGGGGGCTGAGGTTGCCTTTTTGGTAGCGTTTCAGAGTTGTATTGAGCAGGTATATCCCAAAATATTTCTCTAGACCAGAAATTTTCTCAGACCATATTATGAGATATTGAAGAAACAATTACATGTATCTTTAACTTTACGGTTTAAATTCTCTTTCTTTCTTTCTTTCTTTCTTTCTTTCTTTCTTTCTTTCTTTCTTTCTTTCTTTCTTTCTTTCTTCTTTCTTTCTTTCTTTTTTTTTTAATTTCCTTAGGAGATGGAGAAGAACTTAAAATATGAGAGTGCCTAAAAAATCCAATTTGGCCAAGCTGAGTTGTGACTGGCAAGTTCAGTTTTGTGGACAGAGTTGCTAAAAAGATCAACAACTGGGCCAGTGAGATAGCTCAGCAGAGTAAGCGCCTGCTTAGGCAAGAGCAGGAACTTGGGTTTGATCTCTGGTACCGCATGCCACGCCGGCCCCGCCCCCGGGTACACAGAGGCAGGCACGGAGACCTAACGTGGTAGCACATAACTGTAATCCCAGCGCTGCATAGGCTGAAAACAGGAGGATCATTACAAGTCCAAGCTCCCTAGTGAGACCCTGCACACACGCACACACACACACCAAAAAAAAAAAAAAAAAAAAAAAAAAAGAAAAAATGAATTGATGAGTTGGAATTTAAGCTACAATTCTTGTCACTGGTGAAGTAAAATAAGAATATTAGAGCTGCTGTGTTAATATTAACTCTATGTTAATATTAACTTATATGTTAATCAAAGAAAGAAAATTTCAGCATAGGGTTGGTTAATGAAAAAGGACAGGTTTTCTATGTCTAGCATTATAACAAATTGGAAGAAATTGTCATCAAAAAAGGTATGGATTAAGGAATTTTCATCACGAAAGTTAGTTACGGACACACAAACACAAACACACATTCCCAGGCTGCACACTCCTGGGCGTGCTTATGCATCTAGATACTGCAGGAGGACTGCAACAGCATTACAATAACATATTGACAACCAGCATTCTTAAAAAAAAAAAACAACAACAACTAAAACTTCACATTTTGATTTAAAAATCAATTTAATAGGTATTGAAATTACAATAGGCCTAGGAATGTTCCATGTACACACATTTTAAGTGGACTACAAGTTCAAAGCAGAATTTTATCCATCAAATTGTGTAATGAATTCCACAGCATCAGTGGTCACATACGCTTTTGTGATTCCATAGTTTATTTCCTTAAAACTAGGAAAGCAGGCATCCTTTTGTCTATATCTGTTAGTACAAGCCCACTTTTTGTGCTGGTCTTGGGTGAGCTTTATAAAAACTCGGATACATCCAGTATGTTTGCTGCTGATTGCCATAATTTTACACAGTTATCTACAGTTTCTCACACACTATCTGCTTCTCTCTGCCTTGCTGTGTGCCAAGAGAACTTTTTTTTTCTTTTTCATTTTATGTATTAGCACAGGGTCTCACTAGGCAGTTCGGCCTCAGTGATCCTCCTGTTTTCAGCCTCATCAGCACTGGCCTTACAGGCATGCACCACCATGCCTGGACTCAGTCCCCAGCTCAGTGCAACCAGCGATCAAACCCTGGCCCCTATGCTTGGGAAAGCAGGCACTTAGTCCACTGAATTATCTTATCAGCCCCCAAGAGACCTTAGTGATGAGTACATCAGTAACTATTCTCGATTTTGCCTGATAGTTTTCTAGTAAGAAGAGTCAACAAAAGAGCAAAATGGAAGGTACTAGCACAAACAAGCCTGAAGTTTCCTCCAGCCGTGTCACCTTAGTCTCTCTGATGTAAACTTCTCCACAATGATAACTGTGCTCATGGGCTGAGAGTAACTATTCCTTTGTATTACCTCTTTAAGAATGGAGAAGCTAGGAAGTATTTTCTGTTACAAACTACGGAGGGACTCACCAATTCCCATTGCTTCTTCAGGACTGCCAGCATTTCTACCGATCTCATTGCTAAATTTTCCTAAATTGACCATCTCAGAGTAACATCTAATTGTTTCCAGAACACTGATACACATGAAAATTACTGTATTTAAATGAATTTTGTAGTTCAGACAAAAAGAAAAAGAGGGACTAACTTATTTTCTTGGGTTAAACCATGTCCGAGGAACTTGGTTGGTTTCAGAAGTTGATTTTAACAGAAATGAAACATAAAAAGAGGAGGAAGTGTCATGAACATAGAGCCTCTTATAAATATACCAAAATACAGATAAATTTTTTCTTTTTTCAAATTTTGCATAACAAACACAAAATGTTTTTTAGTGATTATATTTAGCCAGTGATGAGAAATTGACACTGCATACCATTGCATTGAAGCATAGGTAAGTAATATTCAAGCAAAGGTCCAATCTTTATTGTAAAGGCTGTCTGGAGAATAGCGCTATAACACGTAGACTGTGGACTTCCTCAGTTCTTAGATCACTTCTTAGTCTGAGATTTTAGGTTGAGGGCCTCTGGTGTGTGTTCTGGGACATTATGCTGAAGTGTAGGACATGCACTTCACAACTCTTTACATGCTGTAATATAAACTGACCACTTGGAGAATAAAAATCCCAACCCGAGAACACATATTTGTAAGATCAAGGATACTGAAATACCACATTTTTGTTCAGAAGCATTTTCAGTCTTTAAAAAATAAGCACACTGTATAACTTTTTATTAGAGAAGGATAAAACCAAGAAATGGAAGGTATATGGAACTCCACAAGCCTGAAAGAAGGTAGAGAATAAACTGTCTTTGTAATTCTACAACAGAGCCAGTAGTTTTATAATTTATTTTTCATATATTTCAGATTAATATATTCTATAAAAATTGTATTTTAACTGCATATATTTTTTTTATTTAGCATATGGACTTCCTTGATCTTATTTTCAACTCTTTTAAACTTCATATGTCGAACCCAAAAGGCATAGGATACAAAAAGTATTTAGAACAAGTATATTTCTCATGATTTAGGAAGGAAACTTGCTTTGTTCTACTCTCAAAAGCACCGTTCATTTTCTCGGTTTATGCAGTGGACTTATGCAAGAATCCAATATTGCCTAAATCACTGGAGCACGATGCCATCAAGTTGAAAATCATATTTCATACAATGGTGCTTTCTTTCACACACAAAAAAAGAAAAATGAGAAAACAATGAACTTGCCTTACATTATGTGGAAATTCTGAAGAAATGTCACTGAGCAGAAAGACCACGTTCTCCTTCATTGCAGTAGTAAAAGCTCCAAGTGTCAAAAATCAACACCAAGAACAGCTTTACCTCCAGAGGTAGGGTGAGCATTCTCCTTCTCGTTCATGAAAACTCTCGCCATGCTATTTGGAATTACAACCCCTTAAATGAAAGTATTTCCTTTCATTATTTAAGGCTGAGGCCTTGAAAAGACAGTCTTGTGTGATATGTCCCCTGTGGGTGCTAATTTATGATTGACACTCTGGCGGAGAGCTGTCAGGTGGCCTTCTTCTTCTCTTCTTCGCCTACATTGATTTATTGGTAAGAGGGAGATGCAATTGCACGGGCAACTTTTTCCATTTAGGCTGCACATATATAGCACACAATTTCCAGTGATTAAACAGAATGCAGCTGACAGACAGCTGGTCGGCAGGCTTTCATTACTGAATCATGGAGAGGAGATGACACAATTTTTAATGGCATTGGCTTTTTCTTTCTTGGATAGTTAGGTCACAAGTGAGTACGATTTTGGCAGCTCCAACCTTATCTCCTTTTAGACTTGTACAAAAAACTTTCTAATTCGGCCTCCTAAATGCCAAATGTTGATTGGCAGCTTTGATTCAGAGTGATGGATGACCAAACTGCGAAGTACGGTGTCAGTCAAGGAAGACGCACAACGAAAGCTTCAAGCACTTGCTCAAGCTGTACCTGGAGCCTGCGGGAAGTAAGTATCGTGTTTAATTATTTTGCACGGGAGAAAACTGATCAGCCAGAGTTCAGCAAACATGAGCAGGGTAAGATTAAGAATATGCTTTTTGCCAAAGCTGTCCCTCAGTCAATTTTTATTTCTGCTTAAGTGCTTTTAGTCGCTGGCAGAACCTGCAAATGCCTTGGCCTGAGATGAAGAAAAACACAGTTTGCGAGTGCATGTCTACGGTGATTTAACTGGATTTGACTAAAGTCAAGTTAATGGAATATGACCTAAGATCACAGGACCGAATTCGGTGTAAGTGACCCTAGTTCCTGTTGACGTCTTGATCTCTGTTGCTCAGAATGCCGACCCGACAGAATTTTAGACATCTAACTGTTAGCGGTTTTTCTTGATAGCTTGAAATACTTTTGACTAATTGCAGCTGCCAAATGATTTTCTCAGATAGTTAATTCCCAAGAAAGTTTCCACTCAAGTAGAAAATGTTATTCCTTTTTTGCATCAGGGTGGCAATATCGAAAGGAAATACTGGAAACATTTTAAATGTACACTTTTTAGATATATTTCAACTATGTGATTCAACTCAGCTTTCCTAAGCATCTGCTGTGAGGAAGTTCTTTACTAGGTTACTAAAACAAGGTAAAACTTTGATCTAGATAAATTAAATACAGCCTTAATATTTACAGTATGCAAAGGAATGTTACAAAGTCTTTAATGAATGTATGGTTCACAAGCTATCCTGCTGCAGATAAGAAAGACATTTCTGTGATCTCAAACCCTGACTGACTCTCCCAAATCCAGCCGTGCTGGGACCATCAGGCCCAGTTCTTCAAATGGTCCTGAATTGAGCTAAGCCTAGAAAAATAAGAACAGGGAAGTTCATTAACGTGATTGTAATCTATAGAAATATGATCGAGTGGCTGTGATTAATTTGAATATTTGAATAAATATTTGTGAGCATAGATTTACATAAGAATTTTTTCCCAATTCAATCCTTCTAAAAAAGATGCATAACTATAAAGGTGGTAGATACTTCTTTTGAAAGGGTCTTCCCAACTAGGAAGATTGTGAACAAAGTCCTGTCCTTTCAAGAATACCATTGCCTAAATGAATATAATTGCTTATCAGTAAGCAGAATAATATTTAACTTCAACTCCAGGCATTTAAAAACAATAAGTAGGTTAAAAATAAAATAAGTAGATATTTGAACAATAATTTAATTGAAAGCATGGAATCCAGATTCATAATGACATCTAATTAGAAGCAAAGGAGGTTAAAGACTCAAATATATTCTTTCTCATATGAATGTCCTGGTGCATACTTTTATATTAGCTATGTTAGATCAATCACTTCTCTACCACAAACAATTAGACAAGCCAGTGACTGTCAAGACCAATCAAATTACAGGTGAAAAGGCATTGATCCAATAAATTTAGATGTGATGATGACCCTTCATCTGGCAAATGTATGATATCATACTACCAATCTATATAGACTAGCTTGACTCTAGAGATCAGCATAACGTGAATTTACAGGAAGTTTAAGAAATTTGTGCCAATTCTACTCCAGGATATAAACAAAGAATAACTTATGAAAAGGAACAGAACAATGATGCTTAATATGTGGTTGTTAACTTTTAAATATCTGGATCTAAATTAAAATCACTTGCAAAGGACATTTAGCTGAGGTAGGACTTGCTTTGAACCTGTTGTCAAAACTTGCAGCACTGGACAATGCTCTTCAAATATGAGTGCATGGCCAAGTTTTTGAGAGGAAATATTAGACTCAAGTGCATCAAGACAGAGTGACTTTAAAGCAGCCTTTCCGAGGTGCATGTGATGAGAAAGAGAAAGAGAGAGAGAGAGTGAGAGAGAGACATAGAGAGACAGCGAGAGTGGGTGGCAGAAAGGAGAAGAACATCAAGGATCTACATTGTGAGGATAAGTTTCTTTCATAGCAGAAGAAGCTAAAAAGCCTCAGAGACAAGAGGCCCAACAGCAGTGTCCCTCCCACACAGGGGAACCTTCAACAAAGATGCAATATGGGTCAACCTGTGCTCTCTTACTATGAGTTTCCCCTAAGGTAAGTGCTTCTACTTCCCAAGGAAAATAAAATACAAACAGAAGTGTTATGGCTTGTACCTGACTGTCACCGTAACACTTCATGTGTTCATAGCTGAGGCTGGCCGGAGGTGGCTGGCTTTAGAGCGTGTGATGCTGGGTTCAAGGGTGTGATGCTGGGGTTGATTCACGGTAGAATGCTAGGGCTGAGAGAGCCCTCTCCCTGTGTAGGTGCTACTCCCTTTGAGGGAGGTATGCTGGATAAGATGAAAGGGAGAGGAAGAGGGCTGCTGCTGTCGCTTGTTACTGTCACTTGCTGTTGCTCCTTCACGACTTCGCTGCCTTCTGCCAATCATGAACTGTTTCTCTGTTTCAATAACACTCTATCATGCCATCTTGTCTTGGAGCCAGGTAACTATAACCTGTGGGCTACAATAAACCTTTCTCCTTTAATTTTGGACTTTGGATATTTTGTCTTGACAATAAGAAAAGAAGTAAGACCATGAAAAAAGCCCTGATTGCAATTTCCGATATCTGCAGTGCTCAATACTTTATATAAATAGCTGAGTTTTCCAAGAAGTTACTATTTCATTTAGAAGCAGAGTTTCAGAAAAGTAGTTTTATGCTTTGCATATCTGTATTTATGTGGAGCTTATACCTTCTTCTTTATCATTTTTCTTGCATTCCTGAAACACATGGTCCCAAGGGGAAAATGCTAAGCAAGTAACACGTTTTCCAAAAAGGAAATTCAAGCTTCCATATCTTGATTAAAAATAACTAACTCTGTAGCCATCCTCTAGAGAAGCCAGATATTTATCCCTATTTAATTGTGTATAATATATACTTATTCACACCCACTTACATCCCTACCCATTGTCAGGCTGGGGATGTAGCTTAGTGTTTGAGGTTTTGTCTAGAAGATGTGTGGCTCTGGGTAATCTATAGCACTGAAACAAACAAAAGAAACAAGCAGAGAAAGTCAAGAGGAAGATGAGAGGGAGTGTGTCAAAAGAGACACAGGGACAGAAAGAAAGAGAGAAACAGAGAGACAAAGAAAGATAGGCAGATAAATAGAAATAGAAGTTTACCTATATAAGTGGCCAGCACTTTAGTTAGCACCATTGCACCAGTTTTTTTTTTTTTTTCAGAACTGATTCTGATTTTTGCTTAATTCAGAAATCATTTTCCAGATACTTATTTTGCAATAATACCCTTTCTCATTAATACAACAATGTGATTCACATCACCATTTCTAAGAGTCTACTACATTTAAATTCTCAGATGACATTTATCTGTATGCTAGAATATATGCTAGACACGAAGGCTCTATGGAAAAAAAGTTTTCATCTTGCAAGAGTTTCCATTGTAGCTATGCCTCTTAATATTTTAAATACTAAAAACTATAAGACATTAAATGGAGAGAGAGGCAGGGTATTTTTTTATGGCTCTGCTGCTACTGGCCTATTCCCTAACATTTTTTGTCATGGCTTATGGTTTCCAGAATACATTTTCTGTTTTTGATACAACTCATTTCTGGATTTTCACAATGAATTCCAAATGGTGTGATTGCATTGTATACTTAAAAGTTACAATATAATAAGTTTATTATAAATTAACAGATTCATTAAGGTTGGTTGAGGTTTTAATTTTTAATCAATAGAACTGAACTATTACTCCATCTCTGTTCCTCATAACCACATCTCATGGACAATATTTAAAGGTCATAACTGATTGAACCCATCCCATGGTTGTCTAATGACACATTCAATCTAAAGTCTACAATGAAGACTGTGACCAAATAATTAAGTTCATCTTCATGAGTCCACTAAATGCAATGTTTTGTTTTGTTTTGCCCATGGGCAAAAAAATACTGATGTTTGAAATATAAGAAAAATGTCACCAAGCCATTGGCTTTGATTGTGGAGACACCTCAAGCCAGTGAGTGGAGTAGAACTAGAAGATGAGAGCTATGCCCATCTGAGAGTAGGCAAGAAAAGTCAGGAACCCATTTCTATCACAGCAAGAACTATGCTCTTGTACAGTGTTATGGTTTGAGTCTAGTTGCGCAACCAAATCCTCATGTAGTCATGGGTGGACTTCGAGACTTTATGACAAATTCATGATGCTGTGCTGGGATTGTGCGTGTGAGTGCTGCTGGGATTATCGGTGTGACTGCTACACCCAGCCTGGGGCAGATAGTCTGATTGTAACATAAGGGAGACAGACGTGTTCTCTGTTGCCATTGTTGCAGCTTCTCCTCCCTTTTGCTCTTGCTGTTTTGCTTTTTTCTGCTGCTATGAACTACTGCCCTCTGCAATGTGCCACTCTGATTTGGAGCCAGCTGAGTATGAACCGAAACTTCCACAAATTGTGAGCTAAATAAAACTTTCCTTCCTTAATTTTGAGTGTTGGGTATTTTGTCCCAGGAGGAGAGAAAAGTACCAGAGACATTCAGTTTCCAAGCCATAGGTGAGCTTGGAAATAGACCCCCACCCAAACATCCAGGTCACTACTTTGAGAACAGAATCAGAGAAACTATCCTTCTCATGTCTGACCCCTGACCTGCTGAACTTTCAGTTAACAAACTGTTGATATAAGGTAGTAAATCGGTGGTAATTAGTTATGCAATGATTGAAAACCACTACACTAAATGACTTCATTCTACTATTATAAAAGTGTTGGGATCAGTGTCTTCATCTATAGAAAGGGAAGTATTGCATCTATAATACAAACAGGTTCATCATGGTGGTTGAATAAGGTGAAGGAAAATATTTCTTGTGGAGTAAACTTAAAAGCAAAGTAATTGTTATTATTTTTAATTTTCTTTTTTTTTCTAAGTTTACTTATTTATTTTTTTGTGGCCAGCTTAGCTTGCCGTGGGGGTGGGGCTGGCAGGGCATGTGGTTCTGGGGATCGAACTGTGGTCCCTGTGCTTGCCTAATGTTACTTAAGCAGGTGCTTTAGACCACTGAGCTATCTCTCCAGCCCCTAGTAATTGTTATTATTAACAAACCATCACTGGGGCTTGTATCATTGACATGTTGCTGCTTATTCTGCTGTGCTGTTCTTTATGCGATCCTACTCCTATTCTGGTTCCTTTTGCACAGTTCTGTAAGGTTCCTAGGTCTTCTTTCACTATCTAAGAAAAATTTCCATTTCTCTAAGTATCCAGCACATGTGTTTGCCAAAAATTTAACACGGTATCATTAAAAAAAATCCAAGTATTTTCCTCTATCTATATTCTTATTCACTTAGTTAACTATTTAGTCCTGGTTATATGCATCAAAGACAATGTAAGCATGCACAGTTGTGAATGAAATAGTTCAACCACAAGAACTTCCACATTTATTCAAATGGAATGTGACCAGTTTCCATATGTCTCCTCAGAAGACCTGCCACACTCACAACTGACTTTCTGCCACTTCCCTCTGTAAGTAGACATTAAAGCTCTTCAAGCCTCTCAGGGGATAGGTTACAAATGAACAGATAGAGAGATACATTGCCTGCTGGATGCAGGACTATGCTCGAATGTCATTTGAATATTGGTAGCGTGCCTCTGTGGGAAAAGTACAACATTTGGTAACCTTGGCAATGTTATTATTCTGACATTATTTCATAAATATTATATTATACTTATGCCTCACAAAACACCATACAAGTTTCGTTATTGTAAATGTTGACTCAATCTGTTTTAGTACAGAATTGGAATATTGTAAAGTTGTAAACATACGGATGACACTGTGTGCAAATTGTGCCAAAAATGTTGGTCTTGGTTCTTGCAGTGAAACTGTTCTCAGTGAGGGTATCATTCAGGACAGCCAGTTGCCTTCATCCTCCTTCAACATCGCCTTTATTCATATCTGTTATTTTTGGCACCATGAGACTAATTCTACTTAATCCAGTGAAATTTTCACAACTATGTGTGCTGATCATCATTATATCTCACATATGAATAATACATCTATTTCCAAATCAAGCACTAGAAATAATCCTCTAGAGAGTGAGTAGCAAATGTTAGGCCATTTGTATTTTCTCTGCCTAAATTAATCTGGTATCTCCAACTTTAAACTGTCTTTAAATGAGAACAAAATATGGGTTCTTTCAGAATGTTAAGTCTTAGCTAACATATTCATATCTTTCCCCAAATGTCTCTCCACATTTTCCAAAGTTCTTTCTGAGGAGACAGAGATTCACTTTAAAAAAAAACTCTGTGGCCTTAGTACTGCTTGTCCTTTCAGGGGCTGTAAAGTTATTCCACAAAGAGGGAGAAACAGACAAAGAACATGCAGACAGCTGGCCTGCACTATTTGCCAATTACTGCATGTGAGATTGCAGTCTGGCCTTCACGTACTACTTCACTGTGCCTGATATTATCTTTGATAGTGTGACAGTTTTGAGAAAGTTGGCCTAATAGTCAATTAAATTTCCAACTGTGAGAACTCATTGATTTCATGAATTTGCAATATATCATCGAGCTTACTCTCTGACTTATTTTACAGTTTCTTGCTGATTGACAATCATTAATTCTGTGCATTATTAAATCCCACCTGGCTACAGACTCAGTTTTCCAACTTGTAGCAGTTTCACTAACGCACAAGAACAGAGATGAGATCCAGGATTTTCTGGGCTGAAATTAAACAGGAGTGCACAGCTATGATGTATGAAATACTAATGCCCCAGAAATTCATGGCAGCAGTCTTTGAACAGTTATAGTTCAATGGGAAAAGGACCTAGCAATCATTTCTTAAGCATTGTACCTCAATAGTTCATTCATGTGCCTGAAATTACACAATAGTAATTAATACTTTTTAAAGTATCATTTCAGTGAAATTTGCTTCTAACTTGTGCTGTTTTGGTTGCTGTTTATACAGATGAAGCAAAGTATATGCTAATGTATTCAAGATATCAATTGCTGGTGACCCTGAAATTGTGCAAGGCAAGACTACATTTGATTTTTCCAGCATTTCAGCTGCACTGACTGCTGTGGTCCAATGTGGGAGAAATAGTAGCTCAAGAGTTCTCCAATTAAGGTCCATATTTCCTGCTACTTGGGATGTAAATGGTAGATTAATTACATCTATTATAAGAGAGAAAGAGGATGCCTTTTAACTCTTTGTGCTGTCCCTGAATATCTGAATGGCTGCTCACATTTTATTTTAAGAGAAGCAAACACCTTCCCAACAGGAGGACATTTTTCAAAGCAAAGGAAATTCACATATATTAGGAAACAAAGGAGTCCCATCTATCTTTGACCCTTGCTTAGAGCATATTAAAAATATCAGCACTAGATGGTTTCATAGATCTCATATACATGTCATCTATTTTAAACATTCATGTTTGATGGAGTGAAATATGATTTTTTAATGTGTTTGGCAGCTCAGACTCATAGTGATCTTCTCGTTTTCAGTGTCCCCAGGGCTGGGATCACAGGCATGTACCACCATGTCTGCTGTTGGTGGCCAACTCAGTATGCCTGGTCATGGGTCTGGTGCAGCATGTGGTACCTGGGATTGAAACCAGGTCCTGGCATTTGCCTAAGCATATGCTTAGTACAGTGAGCTATCTTGTTGGCTTGAAATATGATTTTTTGTAACACATTAAAATGGTCTTATTCAGCCGGTGCAACCCTATTGCAGCTCTTTTCTCAGACTTTCACTAGCACTTTCTCACTTTTCTGACTCATCTCTCCCTTGCTATCTCTACTGCCTCATTGACTGCTTTGCCCATACCTTTGTTAATGGTATTCTCTTGGTATCAAAAACCTTCTCCTTCCATCTTTTCCCTGTCTTTTCATGCAATAATCTTATACCACTGAAGACCAAATTTAAACATCACTTTCCATTTATAGCCTTCTTTAATTCCTCAAGGCAAAATTACCTGGGTGAGCACATCTTCTCTTCAAAGTTCTCTTCATTTTGGTGACTTCGAATGATCTGTAATGGCTCATTCTTTTCTTACTAATTCATTAGATGAGGGTATTCTTTTAAGACAAGAAGTAGGCTTTATTCTTTTTGCTTATATTAATGCACAAAGGTAAGTGAGCCAAGGGCACAAATGCATATCATAGACATTTATCTATCCTGCATGACATAGTCCAGATGGCCAGGTGGTTACACTCTGTGAAATTCATTGAAGGACCTGTGATGTTTTGTGGCAGTTTCTGCTTGATCTTTGGATTTGCCTTTCATACCCTCAGTTGAAGATGGCTCCTGACTTCATCCCATTCTGTAGAACGGGGAAACAAGAAGTGCTGGGAATGAAGCTTTAGCCTTAAGGAGATAACCTGGACATTACACATATTATATGTGCAACATTTATGCTTGTATTCATCGTTTAAAATTCAACTTTAGAATACTGCTTGGTTCTTAAAACAAGCTAAGGAATTTCTCTATCTTGGTGGTCAAGTGGAAAACAAAATGCTGTTGTAAACAGCTGAAAATTATCCATAATATGAAATGCTAGATGATATATGGAGCAGATTGGTCAGTACCATCTTCAATTGTGCCTAGACAGAGGATTTTACATATGATAGAAAGCCAAGCAACACTGTTGAATGAATGAGTGAATGAATGGATGGATAGATGAGTAAATGAATGAGTTTGCACATAGTACTTGAATGAAAGGAAAGCCTTGTCTTCCTGATACTTAAATAAATATTAACAAATGAGCAGGCCATAGGCTTGTAGCTTAGACTTTGGAAAATTCTAGCTGAACACAATTGCTCTTATGATCCATTTCAATGCTACTCATTTTATTGTACAAACTCTATTGGCTCAGGAGAATACCTTATAAGAGAGATGAGTGAGTGAAGCTTCCTTTGTCTTGTTGGACTCACCTGGTTTTACTACTACATTGAATACTTCATAGCACTGTAAGCATCTTATGTCGCACAGCGTGAATGTCTTCTCAATTTCAGTGGCAACTTAGAAACTAGAAGTTTCTGCTAAGGCACATTGAAGGTTAAGAGATAGGTAAAAGTCTAGAGATTTCTGAACACCCGGTAACAAACCAACAGATTAATTCCTCCTTATGGAAATAAAAAAAATGGTTGCGCAATTTCCTACATTATTTATATCAATCATTATGAACACTTGAACATTTATAAGTCCATTCTATTGTTTATCATCACTTAGATAGAAAGCATCTCACTCTTATGTCTTGTGGAAGTGGGTAAGGAAGTACATGAAGGCAATTAATGAAGTTTGTTTTTGGAGTGATTTTATAATGATCGTTACTACAAAGGAACACATAAATTTACCTATGATTTACAAACCTGTAAACACTAGGTGGAGCTCTGTTCCTAATGCCGATATTGATGCTAATACAAGTGTGTGTGAGCTGCATGTGCATGTGCATGTGTGTGCATGCACATGTAATACGCACGGATATAAGTTGAAGTCAAAATGCAAATCTGGAATCTGAGTATGATGCAGCATTATTTATTAAATTAGGTTCTGTTCCGTAGAGATTATGCGAGCACCAGTCTTAAGCCATTTTGCCAACTAGTCCCATCCACCTCAGTTTCAGGATAGCGCATGTGTGTAGCAAGAATATGAAAGCCTCCAAATGCCAAAGCATTTACTTGCTCAAAAAAAGCAATGTATTTTTAGAAACTGTAGGATCACTTAAGATGGTTCCAGCACACTTGGTAGTACGTAGTGAGGAAAGACATTTGTTCATATGCCAAGATGCATATCTATGTATATTTCATTCCTATATATGTGTCTATGTATTTTTTTCTCAGCCAACTCATATTTAGAACAATGAAGGAATTTCATTATTAATACATGGAAAATGCCAGAAAGATTTTTTTTAATTTTTTAACTTATGTATTTGGTATAGGGTCTCACTATGCAGCTCAGACTAGTAGTGATCCTCCTGTTTTCAGCCTCCCCAGCACTGGGATTACAGGTGTGCACCACCATGCCCAGACTCTGTGGCTGGCCCAGTGTGCCCGGGGGTGGGCAGGTGTGGCATGCAGTACTGGGAATAGAACCCTGGTCCTTGTGCTTGCCTAAGCAGGAGCTTAGTCTGCTGAGCTATAAGAAGTCCTATTGTTCAAAGACACTTCTTTCTTCCTGACTTGGATGCAATAGTTAACGTTTCTCTCTCCTTAGAATTCTCTCAGTCATCTCACTGAATAGCTGCTTGCTGGGAAAGCCTTGGTGTGTGCTTAATTCTGTATTCCTTTCCTACAAAAGAAGACAGCTTTTTTGGTTGATCTTCAATGCACAGTTTTCCACTTACATGCTGTAAAATAGTTTTGCTAATTACCAATGAGCCCAGATACAGATAAATTTATCTGCACTACTCTGTTGGACTGGTCACGTGTCGCATCTGTGTCTGTCCAGTATGTGGGACATAATTTTTGTGCTATGACTGCAAGGAAAAGCTGCAAGATCTCCTCTTATGTCCAGTGACACCTTCTGATGGCTTCAGTGTAGTTACGAGGGCTAGGCTGAAGTGGCAGGAAACTATGTAAAAACAAGAAATCTGAAACACATATCATATACAGCTGGGCTGATGACCTAAAATAAAGGGAGAATAAAACCCTATTTATTCTTCAGGACATCGTTATTTTGGTTTCTTCCTTACAATGCCAGAGAGAATGCCTTGGTTCTTCTATGTTCCTTTGTGTTAGCAACAATTCCAAGATAACTTGCTTTTATTTTGTGATGACATTTATTTCCAAATAAGACTCAATCTATCTAATGTTCATTGTTTAATTCCCTAAGGTGCTGAACAAATAGAGACAGCTAAGATCTCAGAGAAAGTCTAAATTAATTTCATTTCTAGATGAAGAAAGTTAATTTCAAAAAAAAATTACAGTGCTGTCTTAGTGCATTTTTGTACCAAGTGGGCTGGAAAAGCGAAAGTGGTACCAGTGAGAATGTGGCTGGGTTACTGCCCTTCCACTCCTTGTGGGTTCTTCTGCACATCAATTAGCCACAGCCAGCCACTGTTTTCATGTCTTTAGATTGGATAGGGCAACTTTTCGATGAAGGAGGATTGTAAGGATTAAATGAAGTGATTTAAATAAACCATTTAGCACAGTGTTTGACAAATCATAGTCACTGAAAAATGTTAAACATTGTTCTCATCAAAAGATTTACATTGTCTCTGCTATTTATAATTACTTAAGCATCTGTGAGCCTACTCTTGCTTACTGCAGGAATATCTACGTTTTATCATGATTTATACCTTGCAGGGCTGAACGCAAAAGTGAAGTCTGCCGACTTCAGTTTCTCAGCCAGTTATTGTCTCAGAACTCTTCAGTATTGTTTACTCAGACCAATAAAACCAAAAGTCTTATGGACCTGGTTTATATGTTGGAAATAGGTCCAGGATTACCTGAAAACCTGGCTGGGTGAAGAGGTCCAGTTCTTTTGCAATTGTAGAATCACAACTCAGTGGTGATAATTCTGAGTTGGAGCTCATAACATTACTTATGTGTTGGTACTGCTCAATAATCTCTAAGTACATATTTCCTGTAAAGAAAGAGGAAGCAGAAAAAAATAAAGCCCACCTGAAGCCTGTGTGGGAAAATATGTGGACAGATAAGAGTCAATGCTGAAGATTTAGAGAAAATGTGCTCCTCTCAAGGAGATTTCTTGCAAGTATCATGCAAAATGCAGCGAACTGGACTGAGGCTATGAAGCAGAATTACCCGTGGTCAGAGAGCTGAACGTGATGAGAACATTCAAAATATTTATCAGGTGAGCAGTTCTGCTAAACAAAATATGGTAACAACTACAGAACATAGGCTAGGACCAGCAGAAGGAGAATCACTGTTTTATTGAGAAAATAGTGAAAATAAAATTTCCTACGTACGCTATAAAATACAAAACATCAAAACTTGTTGTGATTATGCCCATAAAAAACAAAGTGACAGTGAAATCACTGTATTGTCCCAAAATATAAGAGAAATAAAATTAAAACTTACTTACCATTAGAAAAAATGGAACTGATAAAAGATTAAATATGGAAGTAATAATAAAAAAAATCTGTAAACTTGAAAATAGAGTCCAATGTGGTGGCACAAACCTGTCAGCTCCAGCACACAGGAGGCTGAGACAGGAGGATCACTGGGAGTCCGAGGGCAGCCTTGTCTACATAATAAGTTCAAAACCAACATGAACTACGTAATGAGATGCTATCTTACTAGAACAAAATAAAGAAGAATTTTAAGATGGTAATTCCAATTGTTTTACGCATGTACATACATATGTAGAAAAAAAAGTTTGGAGATAAATATAAACTAAAAATGAATCGTGGATATAATAGTTCAAAAGGTTGTCTGTAGTATAAAAGAACATGCAATTTGGATTAAAAGGTATATATTTAGTGTAAAGTCATGGCAGCTCTCAAGCACCTTGATGCCCACTTCTGGCCTTGCCCATCCCTCTGCGCAATTCTCTCTCCCAGGGATCTAGCACAGAAAAGACGTCTATGTCCTCTTTGGCCGAAACCCTTGCTTTTCTTTGCACTATCTGGGTCATCCTTGTCCCAAAGTCAGTCACAGTACCCTTCTCCCTGAATTTTGCTGTTCTTGTTTTTTTTCTGTTGCTTTCTAATAGATGAACTTCTTGCAGGCCCATCGTTGAGTGTATTCATTCAAAAGCTGTAGTTTGCTTTGTTGTGCTTGTGATTCAGCAGGCCATTCATCCACTGGTGTTACTTGTGTGCTTTTGAACTATAACAATGGAGAAGCCATTACTTATTTATTTTCTACTTGATTTTCCCTCCTCAGTTTTTGAATGAATGAATGAATGAATGAATGAATGAGATAAATCTAATGTGCTCAAACTTTCCAACAAAGCATATGATTTTCTATAAAACACAAAAAGTCATAGTTAATTGAACAGAACTAGCAAGTATATA
>NW_004524633.1:10870206-10871339 GCF_000260255.1 Octodon degus
TATATATGTCAGAAATCTTTGGTGGTGACAGTGAAAAAGTATCTCCTATATAAGTGGACAGGAAGTGCCACTGGATGAAATGTAATCCCAGAATGAGGAGTGAGCTTGGTGGAGGGAAGTGTTGCTAGTTATTGAAGCTATGTGGGAAGGTAAAAAATAAGATGGGCTGGACAAGATTCTGATTTTCATCTGAGTTAGTGACAACTCATGTGTCACTCTGGGCTCATACCTTCTCTCCATTCCAAATGTCTTTGTCTTCCTCCCAGGGATGCCCCAGCCTTACCTTGCCCCAATCAGAAAGGAATCACTGGCCCTGAGTCTCAGATGTCCATGGGCCAGGCAGCCATCTGGACAAGACAATAACTGCAAACTCCAAACATTTTATCCTCAACTTCTGCATCCCAAAAGTTTGATAATCCCCTCATCCATGGTCTTTATCTCAAACTATGGCAGACAGTTGAGTTAGATACAAACATTGTAGGTAGCCAGACAGGGCTCTGTCCTAAAAAGGATCCAATATGGAAGACAAGATGCCTTGCACCTGGGGAGAGACAGGCACCTCTGCTGTGGGCCAGACCTGAAGATAAAAGAGTAAACAAATTCAACCACATGCCTCTCTAGGCATGGACATAGATATTGGTGCTCTAAGTAGGTATCTATCACCTTGTGAAAGCCAGGAAGAGTCACGAACCCAATGCCCTATAGGAAAGTCTCCTGCTCTGTATTCATGCCCACTTGTTTCATAACTCACTTCTCCATTTGTTCCCGATTCAATCCATGTTACCTGAGCGATTAAGCTTGAAATCTTACTGGTTGGGCATAATTTTATCCCACCTCATGCTGAGCTAGCAAGTTCCCATGGTTTTCGCCTTACAAGGTGAAAATATAAATGATCACAGCTTCCTCAAATCCCTAGTAAAGGCAGATTCCTTGGCAACACTTTATTAAGCAACAAGACTTCTTTCCACTTTTCTCTTCATAGATGAGCACGCATGCCCACACAAATGCCTGGCTTACAGGAGAGTGGCTCTTGTGCTGCCTGGAATCAAACAACTGTAGTGAAAAAGTGTTTTAAACATAAAGATAGATAGATAGATAGATAGATAGATAGATAGATAGATATTGATTGATAG
>NW_004524633.1:10871960-10876174 GCF_000260255.1 Octodon degus
TCTCTCTCTCTCTCTCTCTCTCTCTCTCTCTCTCTCTCTCTCTCTCTCTCAACCGGGGATTGAACTCAGGCCTCTGCTCTTGCCAGGCAAGCACTTATTCTACTGAGCTATCTCCCGAGCCTGTCTTCTTTAAATAGGGATTTGTTTAATGTTACAAATTGTATTGGTTTGAAATTATATTAGTTACTAATTGGGTTCACAGAATTGCTCATATGACAAATTAAAATACAGTTATCCTAGCATTTTCCACTGAAATTATGAAAATAGGCTAGAGAATGTTTACTTGAGCTGTGTTGAACTTTATATATTCTCTCTCTCTCTCTATCTGTCTGTGTCTCTTTCTATCTATCTATCTATCTATCTATCTATCTATCTATCTATCTAGAGAGAAAAGGAGAGGCAGGGAGAAAGAGAGACAGAGATAAAGTCAGAGACAGAAATAGAGGGTGTCTCAGTTATTCTTCTCTCATTTCTAGGACAAATATCTGACACAAAAATTGAAGGAAGGAAAAGTTTATTTAGCTTATAGTTACTGGAGGCTTCAGTCCACACTTGGCTGGGTCCAAGCAGCATGGCACAGGGCAGAGGTCATCAGTTCATAGTGGCGGCAAAGAGCAAGAAGAGCCAAGGGAGGAGGAGCAGCAACAATGGCAATAGAGAGAAAGTCTGTCTCTCTGTCTCTCTGATGTTACATTCTGCCTATCAGCCCCCAGGTTGGGTTTAACACTTACACCCATAATCCCAGCAGTACCAAGACCCATAATCCCTATGGATCATGAGTTAGTTTCAAACTCTAGAAGTCCCCACCCCATGACTACATGAGGCTTTTGAGGGACAACTAGACACAAACCATAACAGAAAGATACTGAGGTATAGATATTTAGGGGTAATTATTATGTTCAAAACACATTCTCACCACAGTTCCTTGATTCCTGGCAGCATGAGAGCCACTCTGTAAACCAGGCATCAGTGAAGAGAGTATTCTCTCAGGACGCGTTGCTCTGTGCTTGTGTGGGCATGCATGTTCATGCATGAGAGAAGTCTTGCTACTTAATAAACCATTGGAAGTTGCATGGCCCAGTTCAAGCACTATACCATTTAATTCTCTCCTTACGTTTTCTGCGACTGATTTGTGTGTGACATACCCATTGGCAGAAACCCTAGACTGCATGATTTTAAGTTTCAGATGATGTAGCTCAGAGTTATTGAGCAATTCTCTGCTGCTTCTTATTTACAGGATGCTTTACTAGGTTTTAGTATGTGTGTATTCTGGCTTAATGATATTTTTTGATGAGTCTTGAGGACATTGGAGGGAGACAGTGGGAGGAATGTAACCAACTGGATATGTCTTGAGACTAATCAAACACTTCTCCCTCTTTCTTCAACCAAACATTGTTAGGTGCTAATTAAGTGATAGATGCCAGGCAAAATCCAGGCAACTATGATAGGAAAAGATGATGCAGATAAAATTATTGGCAGCCAGCTTCCCTAAATAATTCATGCCATTAAGATCATTTGAATTAACACTGAGTGTCAGAAAGATGACAAATATAGCAAATGTTTTAGCTTCATACTTTCTGTAAAGATTATGTCAGTTTTAGTCTCATAATGTATTTAGTTCCTTAGATTTGGTTCTAGTTTTATTATTATTATTTTTTTTTTTAGTGTATTTGGTACCCGGTCTCACTACACAGCTCTGACTCATAGTGATCCTTCTCATTTAAAGCCTCCTCAGCACTGGAGTTGCAGGCCTGTGCCACCATGCCTGGACTAGGTCCCTGGCTCAGTGTGCCCGTGGGCAGGGCGGGAGCAGCATATGTTGTCATGGTTATTTTCTAAGAACAAAACTTATGGCATTCCATGAAGAATAATTATGCTATTAATTCAGCTAGAAATAGCAACACTTTGCCTGCTTAGGCAGATGCAGGGAGTGGGGTTCGATCCCCAGCATGCCCTACTGACCCCTCTCCCAGGACATGCTGAGAGGGAATTGAGACTGGGTGTGGTAGGCACTTGGAATCCCAGCACTTGGGAGACTAAAAGCAGGAGGATCATTATGAGTCCAATCTGTGTAGTGAGACCCTGTAGACCTTGCACTAAATACAAAAAAGAAAGAAGAAAGAAAGAAAGAAAGAAAGAAAGAAAGAAAGAAAGAAAGAAAGAAAGAAAGAAAGAACATTTACATTCTCACTACATTTACTAACTAGTAAATTACCCAACAAGAGATGTTTTAATTTTATTCTTTGTTTTTGTTTTATTTGATATGTTTATTATGGTCTGCTGGTCTTTTTGAGACAGAGTTTCAATATGTAATTTAGGCTGACATGAGCTCACCCTGTAGCCCTAGCTGGCCATGAACTCACAGTCATCCTCCTGCCTCAGTTCCCTGAGCACTGGGATTACAGGCATGCACCACCTCACCCAGCCTCAATATACTCTTAAAATAAAAATCCTAACCATGATCCGTAAGTCACAACTTGGTCCAGGTTCTGCTTACCTGTCTTAGCTCAATTTCTCATTCTTTTTTAACTACTCCCAGTATTTTATTATTCTTTAGCAATGGGTCTTATTTCAGACCTTCTGTACTTATTGGTACAGTTTGGAGTACGATCCCTATAATTCTTTTCAGAATAGTTCTATCTTATGCTTAATTGCTTGTATTCACAGGGTACAAAGTCATGTTTTGGTAATATATACACAGTGGGATGATCAAGTGGCAGCAATTAGCATATTCATCACATTTGAGCTTTACCGTTTTTTCACTACTTCTTTAAAAATTCTTTTAGTTATTTTGAAACATATGTTATTGTTAACTCTAGTCATTTTCTTATGCAGTAAAACTCTAGAATTTATTCATTCTTATTACACTTTGTGTCCCTCTCTTCTTTCTTTTTCTTCTCCTCCCCCATCGCCCTCTACTAACCCTCACTCTGAATCAGAGAAATGCCAGCAAAAGCGACGAGACCTCACATCACACCCATCATCCCAGCGTGCAAGGTAACAAGTCGTGGGGAAGATGCAGAGGACAGGAACCACACCCACTGCTGTTGCGATTAGAAAACAAACATTTTTAGAAGAGTATGGAGCTTAGTCATAAAACCAAATGCGAAAAATAAAATTTCTATAAAATTCAGGGAAGGAATTGGAATCAGGATGTTTCAAGATGTCTGGTTTTCTTTCTGCTGTTTATATAGTTGCCATCTTTTAATCATTACACCTTAAATTAAAGATCAACGCCACTGTCTTCTGCACACTATCCTAGATAAAACAGTATCGCAGGTCTCCCACGTTCTCACTTATTTTGGCTTCCTCTCCACCTTCAGCAGTGACAGAAATTGCATATCGTTGAATTTATTAATTTCCATATGTGTCTATTAACTTGTGTTTCCTGAAGCTCTTCATCATGAAGATTGTATTTCAGAGTGAAAGAGTTCTTCCTGTCGCCTTCACTCCTGGAGTGCCGTCTAGAGATCATGCAGCACACAATATGTTTGTCAGCAGATCACCTAACCTTTACTGAGAACTTATTCTCTGATTAATAGAGACTTGTATATGTTATTTACACACTTCTGTGACATTTTCTTAATAACTATTTTAATATATTAATATCAACCTCATTTTCCATGGAAAGAGACAGAAGGTAGGAAGGTTAATAAACACCCAAGGTCATAACATAGTGTAGACTGGAGACATGATTTGAAACAGAGACCATCTGATCACGAAATCTACCTCTCTAGTACCCTGTTTACATGGAATATTCTCCCTAAACTTTCAACCTGGCTAGGTATAAAATAATAGAAATGGGAACTATCTCTTTATATGCATTTGTAGGTATTTAGGCAGGTTTTTATGATACATTTAAGCATATGGCATTTTCACTCAGTTTTATTCTCTAATATATATGTCAGTCGTTCTGTACACAGAATCACAACTATTAATTAGTGGAAATGTTTTAAGAGAGCTGAAGGTGCTGGAGATGCAAGGTAGTGTTATCATTCAAAAATTTATTATTTAGAACATTCTTCATAGTTTGAAGATGAATTTCAGTCATTAATTATTCCCTGTCACGTTGCCCTGGTTACAATTACTCATAGTAACTGAAGCTGTTGGATGCTGCAGATAGACCATGAATGGTATTGGGTCAGCTTACCACTGAGTTACACAGAATGAAAACCTTGTCCTCTTCCAACTTAAGGCTTTCTGAATTTTTCTAA
>NW_004524633.1:10877334-10883809 GCF_000260255.1 Octodon degus
AGAAGAAGAAGAAGAAGAAGAAGAAGAAGAAGAAGAAGAAGAAGAAGAAGAAGAAGAAGAAGAAGAAGAAGAAGAAGAAGAAAGAAGAAGAAAGAAGAAGAAGAAGAAGAAAAGATGAAGAAGAAGTTCCATCTCATTTCACACCTATTTATCCCACCATTCTTCTATTTTCTGAATCACTTCTTTCTGGAAGTCTTCCTTTCTGAGGTATGATTCAAAGAAAAGCCCCGAGTGCTAGGTGCAGTCCAACAGAAAGGCAGGCTCATAAGAAGGTGCTTCCTCATCCTCCTTACTGGTTACAACTCCTACCACATGACTTTCGGCTCCTCCCCACAGTCACAATGACCAAAAAGATCAACTTTTTTAACTGATTGAGAGTGTGAAGGCAGCCAGGACACTGCAATAAAAGACACTTCGAAAGGATACTTTCAGAACTGCTTCAGAGAGGGCCCGAGAGGGAGGCATGTGTGTGTGTTCTAAGGGAGATCCGTGGTAGTATTTCTTTCACTGAATAATACATTTTCAAAAATATGAGCATTATATTTTTTCAATCATGGATCTTAGTTGAGCGAAAACTCCTACTATGTGGATCCCTGGCTACACCATATGTACAAATAAGAGTAAAAAGCATTGTGCCTCATTGAAGAAGAGGTGCTCAGGATGTGTAAAGGAATGGACTCTGGGGCAGAGGCTCCAAAGCCCACGAGGCAGCTTCTGATATTCCCATCCTTTGGGTTTAGCACAGTTTTTGTTCAAAGCCCATGTCACTAATTGATTGTGACATTTTATCAAAGATATGTAGTTACTGATTTCAAAATGCTATAGTGAAAGGCAAGACATAACAAAAGTATTGAAGATTCCAGCAAATGGCCTGAGAAGCTGTTGGTAGGACACCTACTGCTGCGGTTTGCTGGAGGAAGTCCTGAGTTTCTGAAGAAGCTTTTCTCTCTCAACCTCCACTCACTGTCTAAATGGAATGCCTACCAGGAATCATGTGAAATAAGCTCAACTTCCTTGCCTTCTAATGGAATCAGAGTGTGTATCATTAGCTTTCCTGGATCTACCTGCCTTTCTTACCATCTCTTTAACTTTCCTCTCACACTCACAACATAACTGTATCATATTTTCTTGGAAACCCAGTTCTCAGCAGCTCCGGGCATGGAGAAAGAAATTCTGGATTATTGAAGAACCTGTGGCCTTCCATGTCCTGAAGGAGGTTTAGGCCTCCAGAAAGATAGCTGTTCCCTTCATCCTCTCTTCATTCAATTGGATTGAAATAACAGCACTGTTGTTACCTTCAATTTGCATTCTCTACTGCACCATCTCATGTTTATAATAATCCTATAAAATATATGTGTCTTACCTTTCATTTTCCCTAAGCAATCTAAACTCAGCTTCCATAATCATTTCTGTGACATATATGCATTATTAATTTTAAGAGCAACACAACTAGTTAAACAAAAAAGCTTCATGTAAAACAACAAGAAAATAAATATTCAAAACTATACTTAAATGTTATTTAATATCGCTGGTAAATATCATAGATCTGATAAAGTACTTTCATTATTGTATTATCTAATCTCAAGTTATTCCATGTGAATAATAGCATAGTTTACCATTGTGCCATTTCTAAAAAGTATGGAACTTAAAAGATCTTGAGGAAAAAATTGCTCATTTTGTTGATAAGTTACAAAAAAAGGTTGTCTTCTTTTTACATCATCTCAACATTTACAAGGGGCTAATTGTATTAAATTATTCCAAGGAACAAGGTTCCTCCTGATACAATCAGATTAATTTTTACCAAATTCCTAGTTATTTTTAATCCTGTGTGAGGACACAAAGGAGAAACAATAAATAGGAGAAATAAGTCATAAAATTTCTGTTCATACAGAGGTTGTACCTGTGATTTTTTTCCATATTCTGGTCAATGGAATTAGAGAAAAATAATCGTCAAAATATTAATTGTTGAAATATTAATAAATGTCAAAGGAAAATGGCAATTAACATGGCTTCATAGTACTGTTTTTGTCTTTTTTGGAAGAAAAGAAACTTTCATATTGGGAGACAATAATTTTTAATCATTCTCTGCTTATGCAAATTTAAGTGCTTTATTTTCACATAAAACAAATGATTTTTTAAATGTATTTTTACTATAGGGTCTAACTACACAGATTAGACTCACAGGGATTCTCCTGCTTATGGCCTCCCAAGGACTGGGATTACAGTCAAGTGCCACCACACCCAGTCTCAATGGCCTCTCAGCGCAAGCCCCAGGGGTGGAGCCTGCAGGGCATGAGGTGATGGTGGGGCCAAACTCCACTCCCTGTGTCTGCTTTAGAAGAAACAAATGATTTTTAAGATGTTAAAAAGGGAAAGAAAGAGGACTTCTGGATATGCACAACTGAGAAAATGGCCATGTGCAAATCCATGTGCAAATGTGCAATGGATGTGCAAATCCTAAATGCAGCTAAAAGAACTTACTGAAATAACTCTTATGTTCTTCCAGTTGACTCACAGTGAACTTGGAGAAGCATTTGTGCTTGCGAACAGCTGGATGTTGGGGCATGAAAATGAGGTAGATGCTGCTCAGGACCTTGGTTCTCTGCAGTTTGTTGAGTGTAAAGGTGCATTAGGGGAGGGGAGGTAGAGGGAACAGGTGGCCAGCCCTGGGACTGCTGGCAAAGGGGACTGGACATCTCAGGAAGAAGAGTCATCCCCATAATCAATGAACTTCACAATGGAATAGATATAATTTATGGCATGGAAATAGGGAGGGTGAGTGTTTCTAACTTCCTGAGGTAGTGAGTGGCCTTATGCTTCTGTGAAACCCACTGAATGCAAAGTAAAAGTTCCTGAGTGCCAATGCTCATCAGGCAGGTTTGAACAGTTGTGAATCTGTATGGACAAAGAATACTGAAAGACACCAGTGAAAAGTAAGAGTGATAAAAATGAAAAAAAAAAAACCATGAAATTTGAAAATCTGACTATCATCTGTCTATCTATCTACCTATTTATCTATTTATCCACCTATCACAAAGAGAAATACTAAATAATTTGTTTGCTAACATTTCTTGAACATCATTTATTCCAAGCCCTTAACCACTAAGCTACATCACACATGGAGCAACTTTTAGAAAGTGTGGCTCAAAAATTAAACACTAACTAAAATTAAATATATAGACACTCTACACAGACATTAAGAAACTATTTTATAGGAGTCAGATTTAGTCCAGATAGGTTCTTAAACAAAAACAAAAACAACAAACAAACAAAAATAAATACACATAAGGTCCTAACAATGTTTTAGGAAGTTAAAGGAAAGTGACATTAGCTTATAGGAGAGAAATACAATTTTGAGTTGTCTCAAATATATGATGTATAAAAAATTGAGACATTCAAGTAAAGATGGAAATTAAGAAGAGTAAAACCATCATTCTACCTGGGATTTAATGGACAAAAAAAAGTCAAGATACCAATTTAATACATGCAAAAAAGAAAAATTGATGTTAAAAGTGTTAAAGGAAAGTATAACAACAATGAACAAACATAAATAAAAAATAAATCATTATATTTTATTTTTTAGGGGAAGGTCTTCAGGATGTTCAGGATTTCAATACTAGATCAGACTTGTAGTGATCCACCTGTTTACAGCCTCCCAAGTGCTAGGATTACAGGTGCACACCACCATGCCCAGTCTCAATTGCCATCCCAGTGTGCCCCAGGGGCGGGCCCAGCAGGGCAGGCCCAGGGATCGAATCCCTGGCCCCTGTGCCCACTTGCAGGCACTGTAATCCACTGAGTAATTTGACTGGGCCCAAGGAAATTATTTTTAAAATAGAAATAAGAGAATTAAAATCCTAGGCAAGTGTAACAGCATATTTGAGGTGGAAGAATACATAAATTAGTTTGAAGATAGGTTGGTGAAAATTATTCAGTAATACATAAATTTCAAAGATAATAACCTTAACAGAAGCTGAGAAATCTGTAAAATAATGTCAGTTGAATCAGTGCATATGTAATGAAAATCTCAAAAGAGGAGAAAAAGAGAAAAAGGTTTGAAGAAATAGTAGCTAGGCAATTTTCAAGGAGATGAGAAACATTTTTCTATAGATTTGAAAAAATAAGAGAATTAAAAATTAAAAAAATACTGAGAAGCTAATAGCTAGTTACATGAAACTGTGGGAAAAAATCTAGAAAGCAATAAAACAACCTGTCATGTAAGAGTTTTGGTACCAATAAGCTGAAATTTTTCTGTTGTTTAGAAATATTATTGCTAAAAGGCAGAAGAATGAGATATTCAATGTTTAACATACAACCAAACCCTAAAAACAAGGAATTCTAACTCCTAAAATTTGCTCCTTCAAAAATGAAGGCAAAATGAAGATATATTCTGATTAGGCACAATACTAGTAGAAGTATTTAATACTTTAAAAATCAGATAAAAGCTGGTAATTTGTAAATTTGAATTTGTAAGAGGAAGGTATAATTTTCAGAAATGGTAAGTATACTAATATAAAAGATCTACACATGTTTATTTCTTCTCTTTTCTTTATCTATGTACCTATTTATTTGTTTATCTATTTATACAGAATATCCTGGTGGGACCAGGCTGGCTTGAAATTAATATGTAGTCCACGCTGTTGTCAATCTCATGATCCTTCTACCTCTGCTTCTCAAGTGCTGTGCATAACTACATGATATCTAGTTGTAATTCTATTCTTAGTTACTGTAACATGTAAGGTCAACTGAAGTAAAAGCCATAATTTTGTATATATGGTTGGACTTCAAAAAAGTATCAGTTAAGCCAAAGAAAGGAACTAATAGAGGTTATGGTAGAAATAAAAAAATATGAAATTAGGTAAAATTTTATTTAAAAGGTTTTTTTTCTCTTTTCTTTTCACAACAAAATGGTCCTTTGTTTAAAGTTCTGTGAAGTTAGTATCACATGACACTAGTTTGCCTAGCAACTGGTAGCTAACCTTAATCAGACAGGATGTTTGTCACAGGAGTGAGGTCCTAGTTTGCTTTAGGAACTGAGTCAAGTCCCACCTACACATATTTCATCAGTTTCCTAGCTTGGTGGCTCCCAACATATCCCCCATTTTCATTTTGCTTTCTCAGAGATGCATTTAGAAAAGCTGTGTTTTGAGACGTCTTTACTTTTTTTATTTTTTTTATGTTTAATGCTTTTATAATTCTATTTTTTCCATAATTTTATTGAGAGACAAATAGCAATGAGACAGTTTCAAATCAAATTGGTAGGACAGTTTCAATAATTAACACATTGCATGCTCTCTTTCTAGTGGTTATTTTCTGTACAAGATGAGGACATGATATCCTATTTACAAACATCATTACAACAAATCCCTCTATTCATTAAGAGAATGTAACTAAGTATTTATCCTAACCATTTTGAATACACAGATACAAAATGGACATTCATCTGTCTCCCCTTTTTTGTTTTGTTCCAACATTTGAATATTACAGGTGTGTTAACTCAGCAAAATATTCTAAAAGAGTCCAGTAGTCCATAATAGTATTGGGTCTTCTGCTTGACTGGCAGTGTCAGAAATTGTTGACCTGAGTCCCCCACAGCTCAACATAACACCATGGCTTTACTTCTTATACTTCATTTTTATACTTTTCGACCGGATGGTTAAGACCAAGGTAAAGCAGGAACTATGCAACAAGAGTTATAGCTTTTGGATCTGATAAGGTCACTCAAATCCCTTCAGGATTTATCCTGAGATCCTGTACTTCAGATTGTAGATCCTTTGTCAGTGTCAGCCATATGGATGAGTCTTGGCCGTTGCTTGGCCAAGCCATCGTTATATGTAGAAGATGGTTAAGGCAATGGTCTTGAGAATCTTCAGAAGATTTTTGAATCTAGCAGTTAATTGGAATGATTCTCACCCTGATTGAGATGTCTTTAAAGGGCCTTTTCATACTTGAAGCCAGTCTAAAGATTGTAGGTACCTGAATTCAGCAAAATAACCCAATATAGTTCAATAGTCCATAATAATAGTGAGATATCAGCAGAACTGGTAATTGTTAGAAGTTGCTGATTTGAGCCTTTTATAGCTCAGCATATTAATATGGCATTACTTTTTATACGTAGTGGTTATAGTTTTCTGCTGGATGATTAAGACCAAGTTAAAGCAAGATCTATATAACTAAGAACATAACTTTTGCATCTGACAAGCTCATTCAAATCCCCTCAGGATTTACCCTGAAACCATGCACAGCACTTGTAGATCTTTTGTCAGTGTCAGCCATCTGTATGAGTCATGGCCATTGTTTGACAAATTTGCTGTCTGTGAAAGCCTGAGAGAATGTTTTCTCTCTAAGTGACTCTCCTTAAGCACAATGAACGACATTGATCACTCTCCTCTGTGGTCCCATAATCTGCTTTGTTGTGGAAAAAAATAAATAGAAAAAAGTACATATATTATATAAATTACATTACATATATTTA
>NW_004524633.1:10883938-10892450 GCF_000260255.1 Octodon degus
TACTAATATTGTTTAGACAAGATATCATGTCTGCATCCTGTCCTCTCAATAACTACTATGAAGACAACTATATGCAATGTATTAATTGTTGTAACTGTCCTACTAACCTGTTTTGAAACTTTAATTGATATTTTTCTTTTTTCATTCAAATGAATAGAAATAAGGTTAACGAAATTGACAGTGTTTATCTGTACAGATTAAGTTAAAAAGAATGAAGACATAAATTAACAAAATGATAAAAAAGAGGTGTTGTTTTCAAACATAATTCTGCTTCCACAGAATTGAAGCACAATGAAAATTATAGACAAATATACAAAATAAGAATATGAACAACTGTCTTATTTAAAAGATTGAATAATAATACCAACAGTGATTTTTATTAGAGGTACAAACTTGGTTTAAATTTTTCAAAATAATTATTAATCATATCCTTGCAGGTCAACATATTCTTTTTCTACAGTAGGAAAATTTACCTATAACTTTGGCTTTATACTTCATGTGATAACTATTGAAAATTATTACACACTCTGGAGTAAAGTAATAGATATGTTTGTGGCCAATTACACATTTGTGAAAATATTTATTTTTAGCTGGAATGCAGAAATTAAAACATGAGTTATATTTCTTAATTCCTGGGAAGGAAATTATATGGTCATATCAATAGTCATAAAAAGCACGTGTCAAAATCCAAAATATTTCTATAGCAAAAACTCCCAAAAAGTTAGGAAGAAGAAGGAACTCCATTAATTTGACAAATGACATGTGTGACCAAACTAGGTTTAACTTCATGCTAAATAGTTAAAGGCTAAATATTTTCTTCTTCATACTGAAAAAATAATAATGATGATCCACATGCTCACTTGTATGAAACCTGCATAGTTCTAACCAATGAGGTAATTAAACCCCAAACTCTCCAATCCTTCAAATATATGACATTGCCCATTTGCTGAGAAAAATGTTTTCTTTCTTTCTTTTTTTTTTTTTTTTTTACAAATACCATCCTCGTTTTTTGAGAAAAACTAAGCACTAGCAAATCAAACAAACCAAAAATCAGTTCTTAGAATCACTATGCACAGTCAGGAAAGCAACAAGATAGAAAATACAAAAGCGTAAGAAGGCCTGCACCACAAAGGAGAAAGAAGTGGGGTTGAAGCAAGGTTCCACAATGCTGACTACTTTTTTGCTTGTTATTCTGTATGGGAACAGATGCAGAGGTATCCTGAACGATGAGGATCTGAACTACATCCTTATCTGAAAAGTATGTCCTTGAAAAGATGGTCTGAAAAGACGAGGAAACTCCAAACTTAAAATGCGTAGCAGCATAGGTGAAGAGCTAGTCAATGGAAAACCATGGGTATTTTGAAAATATCAGAAATTCTTTTGGTTACCATTCATGAAAGCAATTAGTTTAAATTGAAAATTAACCTAAAACCTTGTTCTATGGCATGGAGAGGCCTCCTCCTCCATGTCCAGATTTTCTCCTCTTCCTTTCAGTTCAATCTTTATTTTCTTTTTTAAAAAAGAAATATAATTATAGCTTTAATGGTGAGTATTGCTGTAGACACACAGGTCCAGGTCTTAAGGGTGGGGCCATTGAATTCAACTGATGGAATTTGGATAAGATTTGTAATGAAGAAAACAAGTAGGACGTGGTCATGGGCCTTCAACCCCAGTTATTGGGCTGTTATGAATTCCAAGCCTGAATGGGTATGCAGGTTTGACTCTCATTCTTCTATGTTTAGTGCTTGTAAAATGCCAAAAGTAATAGGTCATGCTGCCACTCTTGTGTAATCCCAGCGCTCTAGGAGGCTGAAGCAGGAAGACTCAATGGGAGGCCTTCCTGGGCAAGTTAGTGACTTAGAGAGGTTCTGCTGCAAAATACAAAATGAAAATGGAGTTGGGAATGGAGCTCAGTGCCAAAGCTCTTGCTTCAACCCTCAGTACCCTGAGGGAAAAAGTGCTAATGGAGATTGTCCTCATCAGGAAGGGCTATGTAGAGAGCAGGGTCAGCAACATCCAACTCCGCCACCTACATGATTCTGAGATACGGGTCTTTTGACTGATGAGTATGTTGGTTGGAACCAGAGGAGACAGACTCCCAGGGGTACTCATTAATTTATCACTACCTTGAAATATCAACTAGGCCTATGCATCTTTAATCTGGTCAAGACAAAATATACACGTGACTCTTTAGCCTGATATGTTCAATTTACAAAAGGCCAATTCAGATTTAGTGACTTAAGAGATTAGAAGATTTAGAAATACTTCTGTCTTATGTAAGCTGAAGAATAGAACAGCTTTACGTGAGAAAGTGATAGAACTTTTGGAAAAAGTTTCAGGCTATGGTAGCTGAACTCTTAGCTCAGTACAATCTTTGATTCACTGAGATCTCTTTAAATGCTTCAGTGTAGTGCCTGATATTTTGACTAGGCAGGAAAGGAATGGTGCCTCCTATAACTATTCAACATCATTGTCTACTGTTCAGAGTAGAAAAGATGCAATCAGTACTCAAGTTCATTTTCATAACTGGCTAGTATTCTCTTTGATGGAGTGTTTGGGTTCGTTCATCTTTCCTTGGATCCTGTTTTCTATTAAATTTGAACCACAGAAGAGCAGATTAAAGATAAACCAAACTGCCTGGACCACTCATGCAGTCAGGGGACAGAGCCTGATAAAGATGTTGATGAGGGTTTGTACCAACTTGTATGCCAGTGTTGTTACCTGAGTCATCATCCTGCAGGCCATGGAACTAGATCCAGCATTAAACACTAGGATTGAAGTAAAGATGTCTGTAATTGATACAAAGGTAAGCATTCCAAGTCATTCAGGGGAGGCCTGCCAAAAGTTAGCCAACTCCATGTCAGGTACTCTTGCAAGGAAGTTTGACCACTAAATGTGTCGTACCCTAGGAAAGATCATCTCTTCTTAGCTATTCCTGAAGCTTTGTAAGAGTTAAATCTACTTCTGATTCAACCATCTGATTTTTTATATAAGAGAAACTATGCAATATCTAAGCATATATTTGATTTATTTAAATTAATATTATGGTCTGAAGATGTATCCCTTCACGTATGAGTGCTTCAAGTTTATCTTTATTACAGAGTAGTATGTTTATGATATTAACCTCTGAAACCTTCTCTAGAATTTTTTCTTATGATGTGAGCCAGCCTGTATAGAATTCTAAATGTACTGAAAAGTTTGTGGTTTGAAAAGTGTTGGGACAGAAGGCCTGGGTATTTCATACTTTATAATATTCTTGGCAGGCCTATGAAAGATAAATCCTAAGCCTTTGAAATAGTTTTCTAATAAAAGGATTTTCTTCTTTTTACCTTTTTTTGTGATCACATATGTTTACCAAACAGTGTGATTTTTGGTGAAGAGCTCTTTTCTCTTAGGACCTGGTGTCTGAGAGGTTTATCACATGGCACCATATGCCTCTGTGACTGAACGCCAATAAAATCCCTGGGCACCAAAGCCTGAGCGAACTTCCCTGGTTGGCAACACTTCACATGTTTTATCTGACAAAGATAAGCTCATTTTCCTGAAACCCTATTAGGAAAAAAAGTCTAAAATTTACTGCTTGTTTCTCGTGCATTTGCCTCATGTTTTTTTCCCATTGATGATTTTCATTGGTATTTCACCATCATAAGTAACAACTTCGAGTGTAATCATTTTTCTGAACCATCTGAATTGTTGAGCCTCAGGGATGTGGGGCTGCTCTATTAATAGTCTGCCATGTCTTGCAACCAAATACTTGAGACAGTCAATTCATAAAGGCAAATTAGAAGCTCCAGCGTATGGTCAGCTGACTCTAATACTTGGACCTGTGGTGGGGCAGCATATCATGGAGGGAGTGTGTGAAAGGGTAATCTGGTGATTTCATGGCCATGAGGCAAACAGACAATGAGGAAAGAGCCCAGGTCCCACAATCCCCCTCATGGGCATACACCCAAGCATTAGTTCCTCCTTCTTAAAGGTTCCTCCATCTCCCAACTGTGCCATCCCAGGAACCAAGTTTTCAATACACAAGACTTGGGAAATATTCATGTTCCAACCAATATCAACCTCCTAGATGGAGTTATCTTTGATTGGATGGATATTCCTTTCACATACAAACTCATTTGGAGGGATTAGGGACTAACCTCATGTTTGTGTCATTATGGAAAATGATTTTAATACTTACCCTTGTACCATCACTTGATCATTTAGTGGAGCACGGGCATCACTTGAATTTTGATTTAGTAAAGAGAAGTAAAGTACTGAGTGAGGTACTGAGTAAAGTCTCCTCAAAGTGCCTTTCCAAGAAAAACTTTAATCCAATTAATTGAGTTGACTGTGAATCCTATGTCTTACCAGTTATCTAAGTGTAAGCATTGAGAATAATGTCAACTTTTGAGCTGTGACTGGTGTAGGTCACATTAGGAGGGGCCCCAACAATTGTGAAAAGCACTTTCATGCCAGAGGCACGGTGGAAGCAGTACACGACTTCCCATCTTCCTCAAAACATAATAACCTTCATGCTGGAAGGGTTCAGTAAAAACCATGACATGAATAAAGACACAACAGAACATGCAGTTCCTGGACAGTATCCTTGCTGACCTATGGCAGCAAGCTGCAGCCAAACTGCAGCCCCAAACCCACTTGTATATTGCAAATTTCCAGCTCTGCAGTTAGACACAAATACTGAGGTTTGTGTTCTAAATAAACCCCCCCAAATTAAAAACCCTCTTACATTAATATCCTTTGTCTTAAAAGAAAAGACATAGTGAGGATGTGTCATAGCTTTGCCCCCACTACCCTATGGCTACAACTTCCCAGTGGGTATTTTTACAAATGAATAAAAAAGTGGTACCAAACGTGTTCTTAATTTTAGCTAAAATTAACTATGTTACCAGATGAATCCTGGAAATAATTCTACTCTAACTCCAGTTGATACAGGGCCTCTGAAATCACTGTGACTCTTATCCTGTTAGACGTCTAATATGATGAGCTCACATTCCCCAAAGGTGAGGGACGAATTCTAAGGAACAGTAGAGGTTTATTGTTTATTTATTTATTTTGGTGGTACCAGGGATTGAACTCAGGCAAGCACTTATTTTACTGCGCTGTCTCCCCAGCCCCACAATGGAAGTTAAGAGTTGAAAATTTTATTCAGAAAGAGGCAGCTCCTGACAGAGATAGAAGGCAAACCAGAAAATGAGCTTCCAACAGGCCTACTTCTCAAGGAAGTTTTAGAGAGCAAAATCATGAGGTGGGTATACTATCACAGATGGGTACAATTCATGACAATACTATGATCACCCAGTAAGATTACAAGTATAGCTGCTTAGGTATATTGATCCAATGGGGAAGTGGGTCATGTAGTAAGTGGACAATGGAAAAACAAGCACCTTTTTAGGAAGCAGTGAGTTGGGAGGTCTTGATCACCCACCCAAGTGATTGATGCCTGTCTAGATTTTATTGATGCCTATCTAGATTTCATTTCTTACAGTATAATGTTCATCCCTCAGGGAAACATGTAAGTATAACCCTTTCTTCTCTATCATGAGGCCTGGCCTTCGATGTATGCACCTCTGTAGTGTACTTTTATCTTCTACGCTACTCCTTCGAGGATCAAGCCCTCTTTGCCTGCCTATGATATCTCTAGATAACTAGGCTGCCTACAATATACTCACTGAGCAAGGTGCTTAGGGTTGATAGAATTGCCCTGGATTTCCTTCTTGCAGGCCAAAATAGACTCTTCACATTCAGGAATACAGCTTGCTATGCCTGGACAGATTCCTTGGGTCAAATGGCAAGGTCGGTGTTTAAGAAGAAAATACCTGTAATTTAAAAATTAACTGTGGTGCTTTGTTGCATTTGTTTAAATGGCCTTTTGGAGTTCTTAGGCTGTGGCCAATGATGTAAAAGTTTGTTCTTCTGATTATCATCTCGGATTATAAACATCACTAATTATTATATGAACAACATTGAACAGAAATGGTACCAACTTCTACTGAGCAAATGAATCAGAGAAGTCGGGAAAATGATATGACCGTGCACAACCTCATCAGAAGTCAAGGTTAGACATGAAAGACGGATATTGTTATTATTATTATTATTATTATTATTATTATTATTATTATTTGGGGGATTGAACTCAGGGCCTTGTACTTGGGAGGGAAACACTAGAACTGAGGTACATCCCACCACATGATGGATGTGATTAAGAGACAATTTAAAGTGCTTCTCTTTCATATGCATCTGATAATCCAGATTCTGAATATTTTTGTTTGGACTATCTTTATAATCATATGTGTAAAGACAAACACATTAGAAGATAGAAATATTTCCCTGTTGAACTAAATGAAAATGTGCTTAGGGGTGGTATAAAAATTCTTCCTGAGGGTACGAATGAATATGAAGTCATCCATGTCATTCAGAAGGGAGAAGAAGGAAAAAACAAACCCACCGATGCCCGCACTGGGTCACTCTGTGAGTCACGTGAACTTGGTCTCTGACCTAGGAGTTCTGTGTCTTCTACCATCATCATTGAGGTTAGGCTGGTTTGTTAAACTGCAAATAACATAAAATATCAAAGACTTTGAGGATCAACTGAAGGATGAATGAAGGAAAAGCAATTAAATGCAAGTATATTGTACTGCCAACACAAATACTAACATATACTTACTTAATAAAGAAATTTTAAATACTTTAAGGGAATGGAGAGGGCAAAAAGTATTAGTTTCTTCTTGCATAATGGACAATTCCTAAAATTTTAGAGTATATTGTCTTTCATTAGTTCTAAAAGCAGATTTCAGGAAATAGGATGCGTACACCTGCATCCCACAGAGAAGCATCTTGAAAGTGACTGTGATAATATATTTTTAAGGAAAAAATAGATATAACCATCACAAATCATGTTTTTTTGTTGTTGTTGTTTTGTTTTAATTTCCCATTTGTGAACACAAGGGCATAACCATAGAGACTATTTCTAGCCCAACATTCTGGACACTTCACGCTTTGACTACAACCAACCAACCACAAAAGCAAACAAAAAACTATCTGGCTAAAACTCAAATGCAATTAAAGTCCAAATCTCTACAGAGAGAAAAAACGGGTAAAATAATACTTAGGTAGTCTGAAATAAAAAAGTAGTGCTATGTCAAAAAAATCCATTAATTACAGTAATTATCTATGATTGGAACTCTTAAAACATCTGCAGTGAAACAAGTGGCTATACTTAAACACACTCATTTCACATTTCAATCAATCACTTAACTATATCTATTGTTAAGGAATTAGTTGAAAGTCATTAAGAAAGTAACTTTGAAAAAACCAATTCTGGCATAGGTATGACAGAGACAAAATTGAAAGATTAATATAGGAAAATGTGCCCAAATATTTTGATTTCCATCATTATACATAAATTTGAATAAAAATGAAGAAAATCCAGTTAATAATTAGTTCTAAGTATACTTCTTTAGGTATTTAGAGCATTGATTCTATTAGCTAATTAAAATCTGTAGTAAAGCAATGAATTCTAAATCAACAGAAATAAAGATCATTTATTCATTCGAGGAACATTTTGCCAAGTTTCTAACAAATGCCTAGCCATAAATTATGGAGAAAATATTGCAATGCTTCTCATTCTAATGGTCTACTGGAATTATTTTATCTCAAGATTAGAAATTAGTTCAAACCTGGAAATATATTTTATTGAAAATATTGAAAAGAGTGCTGGCCAAATAGCAAAGCAGATTAAAGCTCCTGCAAGCAGGAACAAGGGTCAGGGGTTCAATCCCTGGGCCTGCTGTGCTGGCCCTACTCCCTGAGTGCACTGAGATGGCAGTTGAGAATGGGCGTGGTGGTGCACACCTGTAATCCCAGCACTCAGTAGGCTCTAAACAGGAGAATCACTATGAATCCAATCTATTAGTGAAACCCAGAACACCCGTAGACCCTTCCGTAAAACATAGAGAAAAAAAAAAAGATTTCACATTTAATTTATGCGATACCACAAAATAATTGAAAGTAAATGAAATAATTCCAAATACCTTATTAAATAAAAACAATAAATATATACACATTCCTCACTTAATTCACGAGAACATTAAATAGAAAACATAATATTATACGTGATTATTGGGACTACAGGAAATTTTTATTTTATTCTTTTACTTTAGGGATTTACAAAATTTATGTTATTTTGTAATCTTATACATTTCTTTAGCTCTTTATAAATTCTGAATAGAAGTACTTTGAGTAACTGTTGGTTAATACTTTTTTCCCAATTTGTTGGCTTTCTGCCCCCAAAATTCAAAGACTCATTCCAAAAATGGGCATCTGAGATGAATACACACTTCTCAGAGGAAGAAATATAAATGCCAAATAAATTCATGAAAAAATGTCAAAGTGGTCATTCGAGAAATACAAATTAAAACAGCACTGAGATTTGATCTCAAGCTAGAAAGAATGGCTGTCATACAGAAATCAACTAATAGGGGGCGGGGGAGATGGCTTAGTAGAATAA
>NW_004524633.1:10893530-10897657 GCF_000260255.1 Octodon degus
AAATAAATAAATAAAATTTAAAAAAAATAAAAAATAAATAACTTACTTATAAAAGAATATATCAGGGTTGGCCAAAGAGCTCAGCAGATGAAAGTGTTTGTTTAGGCAAACACAGGGACCAGGGTTTGATCCGCCTATAATCCTAGCCCTTGGGAGGCTGAAAATAGGAAGATCACTATAAATCCAATCTGTGTAGTGAAATCTGTAGTCCCTGTACTAAATACATTAAGAAAGAATAAATCTACATCTTTCACATCAGTCCCTTAGTATTTTGTTTGTTTGTTTTGTTTTTGTTTTTTAATCCGGGGATTGAACTCAGGCCCTTGTGCTTGCTAGACAAGTGATTATTCTACTGAGCTATCTCCCCAGCCCCACTCCCTCAGTTTAGTTTGTTTAATAAAACAATTGATGCTAATGGTAAGTATAATTAAGATGGAAAGACTCAAATCAGCTGAGCTTTTGTCAAAATCGACTGTTAATTACTTCTTTCACTTTGAATGTAAGGTTTGGACTTATTTTCTTTTACTTATACTTCTATGCAATTTTACAAATAAATGCCATAATTACCCTAGTCCCCAGGAAAAGTTATTATTTTTAAGGTACCTAAGATCATATAGAGTCAGGATGCTTTTCAATTATATCTCGAGGAAGAATCAAGCAATCCCAATTGGGATGATGCTCTCTTAAATAAATTAGTCAAGTGGTTTAGGGCCGAAGGAGGCCTCATTTTAATAATAGATGTGATGTGAGTGATCTCGCATGCAATTCCTCCAAATCATGTCCCCATGTGCTGTCAAAGATTTAGCTTCTGTGTCTCTTGTTGACTTTTCATTGCACACAGTTCTCAGAGTTCTCAGCCTTAAATCTGTGATCCTTTACAATTTCATCCAGTTATCCTGAGCAGTAAATGAAACCACAAATAAACAAGGACACTAAAGCCCTTCCTCACTGCAGCAAAATCTGTAATAGTGTTTTACCTTGCTAAATGGAAAAAAAATGTATGTAAAATATGTATCCCATCAACTATTTATGCAAATATTAATTAAGGCAAAACAGTTCTTTCTTTCAAAGGTAAGAGAAAGTTGGCAAGTCTTTTTAACCTACGCTTAGAGAACATATTTAGCACTGTACCATGATTGGAGGCCTAAAATATGTTTTTCTTGATAGACTTGTTTGCTCACTGAGAAGTCTATTTACTGAGAAGCTACCATGTAAAACTGTAATAATGGAATAAGCAGTATCTCCAGCATTACTGCTGCCCAAAAATCACTCTCACGTTAAAATTTTATTTGAATAATTTAAAAAGGAAAATGTGTGTATGAGTGCAATATTATTTGCATAATAATCACAAAGGGAGAAAAAAAACAGAAATGATGATGCAATTCAAAGTAGAATAGAAGCAAAGAAAGATTCATTGAGAAATTGACGTTTCAGGGTAGCTGAAGGAAGGTCTAGCAATACCGCGCTGGCCTAGATGGCGGCTTTGGATTAGAGGCATGACGGGGAGCAGAGCTGATTTGGTCAGCTGGGAGGCAGACAGGGAGGAGGGCAGTCAGGAGAGTAATGAAGCAGTGAATTTCAGCGGGAAACTGGGGGCTCAGAGGGCCGTGGATCACCCTGAAAGATACGGAAGACCCCTGGAGAGTTGTAGGCAGAAGAGAATTGCTCATTCACTCTGGTTTCCACCAGCTCCTTTCAGTCACCTGAAAATCAAGCGCACAGCATGTACGCGGGATGAGGGGAGACTCAATGACAGCTCAGACTGGGGTGGTGACACATGCAAAGGACATCATCTCACCTGGGCGAACATCGCAAGATGGAAACTTTTGCAACTGTAGAGGGAAAGCCAAGAACCAGCGGACCACTTCACCGTCTTGCGGGCAGAAGTAGAGGTGAGGAAAAGCAGTAAATTAGGGAATTTTTAACCAACACTTTTAAACACAACTGTGAAATGAATAGAAATATATAACTTCTCCCGCCATGCCTCATGCATCATGTTGGGGCAAGCAGTCAAATTTCCTGAATCAATAACTGCTTTGATTACACTATTCCAGAGAAACAATGTATAAAAACATATTCCAGTGCAATTTCTATATAATCTGTTCCTCCGGTCCCATCAAGTGTGACAGTGTATTATTATTGACAGAAAACATCAATATGGAGATGTTAGACACTAGGAGGAAGGCATTCTGGGGGCTGGTTTTGTCTTCATAATAACAGCATTGATTTGTACTGCAGCTTCCCGGTTCTCAGCTACTCGCAGCTCATTTGCCTGTATCTACATTGGTATGAGCAGTAATACGGTGAATGTCAGGCGGGATCTGCAATTCACAGAGACAGCTCTGCAGCCTAATGATTTTTGTCAATGGTGAATTAATTATTAATCTGATTTGTCCTTATTTGTTCAGAGCTCTGAAAATGTGAGTAAATCAGGGTGTACTCAAATTTTCAGTAAAATTGCTGCAGTAATAAGCATTTACTTTCTGGCTTGCTTCCTCTTCTCTCGACCTGGTAAGTAAACTATTCTGGTAATTTTAGGGAATAGGGGTTGATATTTTTTCAGATATTTACTCTAAATGCAATGTCTGCATAGTGATTTTCATAATGTGGCCCTCTTTGTTTGTGACTTTGGACACCTTTAAATAACATGTAGGCTTTCATACTACGCTTGGGCCACCCAATCACGATAGAGCTGAGGAAAAGGGATGGGACGCTGGAAATTGCATGTAATCCACTGATAGCTAAACTTATATTATGGTGAGGAGCCTTAAGTTACTCAACTACGCTACTGATTAAAAATACCTATTGACTAAGACTCTCCTTGACCTACCTTTAACTGGACTTCTCTGCTGATCTGCCTAGAGTCTGGTCTTTTCTCTGTTTTTGCTGGATCCAGTTGGAGTCACTTTATAAAACATTTGCCCTCTACGTCAGGTGATTACATTCCTCCCCTCACTCTCTGGACTCTAGGTCTTCCTATCCTGGTTTTCTTCAGCCAGAATTCCATTGTAAATCTAGCCTTACCTCTGGCACTTTTCAAACAACTGACCACCTGGCCCATGTTCTATGCCTCGCTTTAAAATCATCACTCTGTCCTTTTGGAGTTAAATTCTGGCACAATCCTTCTCCCACATCATTGCGATGATCTCTATACTGGTTTTATAAAAGCCTTCTGCTGCCAGCATGGATCTCAGTGCCACAGAGCCTGCCTTATAAGCATGAGGTCCTGAGTTCAATTCTCCCAGTCCCCCCCCAAAAGCCCCTTGTAAAATATTTAATAGGGGGGCTGGGGAGATGGTCCTTTTCAGTGGAATAAGCACTTCCCTGGCAAGGGCAGGGGTCTGAGTTCAACACTCCAGTTCGACAAAAAAAAGTATTTAATGGGTGCTATGAATAATGTTTTTCCTCTAACATTACCTTATAGGCTTACGTTCAGCACTTACAAGGTAATATGTGTAAGTGACTTCTCCTTATATTCTTTTATCTGCTTCCTTGCTGTCCCTGTTTCTGATCAGCATCTGAGATAGTGTCTGACAAAAGTCACCTTCTCTTAGAGAGAGAGGATGGAGGTCTCAGTATCTATTTATACACACTGCATTGACTATTTGGGCTACATAGCCTGGGATGTAGTCAAAGCACCAACTGAATTGTAGAAAATCAGCACAATTCATTAATTGCTATATAAACAATGTTAAAAGTTACTATTAACTTTTCCACATAATGCTTATTTGCTATGGGTCAAAGTTTTAAAGCAAGCTGTGCATTAAAATAACTTGCATGCTCTAGTTGAAAGCTCAAGATTTTTATATGCTACCATTTCAAGGTGCTTCAGTTCCTTAACATACATTGTTTAAATTTAAAAGCAGATAGAATTCTAAAAGCCTAAAAGGACCATGTACAATTCTAGCTGAGCATAAATGGGAAGTAGGCTTGTAGAGGCACGATATCACCTGCATTCCTAGGTCATGTGCCTGAGTCAAGAAGCAGGAAATTAGGCACTTGGCAACTACAAGTGTTTTGCTTTTATGTTTTTATATACAATGGCCAAGATTCTGTGATGACTGCCAAGTTGCTACCTTAATGAAGAAGCAGAATATCAAATGAGGTTTTTACCACCTAGAAAATTG
>NW_004524633.1:10898718-10903735 GCF_000260255.1 Octodon degus
ACCAACTTACACACTGTCATCACCAGTGTTCAGAATTAACCCTACTTTTTCTGTCTTCTAGTGTGTCATGGTGACCCAGTACATTTAACTTGCTGAAAGTATCATAGGTTGGTTGGTTTTTCAACAACAGATTTTGTTTCTTACAATCCTGTACCTGGGAAGTCCCAGATCAAGGTGGCAGTAGATTGGGTGTCTGTTGAGGTTTTCTAGCACACAGGTGATACCTCCCTGCTGCATCTCTATCTGCTGGAAGGAGCAAGGCAGCTTTCCAAGATATCTCTAATGAGGTTAGTCACCCAAGCAGGCTCTGTGCTAGTTAGGCCTCTAGAGGAAGAGACTCAATATAGAATGTATGCCTGACTACTCAAAGCAGTTGATTAGACCCAGCTACAATGTCAGAGGCAATAGGGCCAGTGGCCTTTTGCAGGCTCAAAGGCACAAGAATCCAGAATGGTCTTCTGTGTCCTGAAGACCAATGTTCCAGTCACCATTAAAGTAAGCTCTTGAAGTTCACTGTGCAATCACCAGGGCAAGTGTGATTTATAAGGATAAAGAGTCTGTGTTAAGAAACAGGACCAAGGTCCAAAGGCAATGGTGAAGAGTGGAGCTCTTCCAAAGCAAGGAAGCATTTTCTTCTTTCATTTTCATTGTACCTGGGCATGAGTCTTTTGGCCCTGTCCCCATTCAGGGTGTGTCTTGCCCTTCAGTGTCCTGGCTTACATGTCAATCTTCCATGGACACACCTACAGTTTACTAAGCTGCTGCATATACACAGTCCTGGCTCAACTCAAGTTGGCATATCACAATGAGTGATCACAGGACGAAGACCTTCTCATGCCACTTTTTTGTTATTTTTGGGAGAAGAAAACTCTCAGATGAGTGACATCTGTTTAGGGTCTGGCATATTTTGATTGTTGAGCAGTGAGAAAGATCACGAAAAGTAAGATTAGGACAGAACATCCACAAGGGACCACTGAACCCAAACAAATTTTCTTAGACAGGTTCCTCAGTGGCACTACCCGCATCAAGAGGCCCTGGACTTTTCCACAATGAGTCATATTTGCCTCTGTCCTGCGACAGAACTGAGCACAGAAATGGAACTAGTTTTTCGGAAAATAAGCAAGATTGTTAAAGGGGATTGAAAGGAGTTCCTGATTATGCCAACACACAGGAAAACACAAAAGAAACTGTTGCCAAGCAGGTTTGAATTGAATGAATAAATTTTAAGAACCATAAGATTGATTTTTAAACTTGCCTTTCCATTCTTACCTTGGTGCAAATCACATGTGGAAGGAAGAAAAGGATCAAAACTGGAGCGAGATACCTATCGCTTCTTTGGTGAACTCTTTCCTCCAGTCAAACTAAAGAATTAAAGTAAGATAATGCCTCAAAGCTAAAAGTTTCTCTTCTAGAAAAAATGATGTACAATTCACAACTGAACTGTTCAGTGCAAGCCGAACAAATCCGAAAAGGTGAGTGTCTTAGTTACTTTTTACTCGTTGCTGGGACAAATACCCGACACTCAAAATGAAGGAAGGAAAGGTTTATTAAGCTCACAGTTACTGGAGGGTTCAGTCCATATTCCGCTGGCTTCTCCACAGAAGCAGGGCTGGACGGGGCAGCAGGAAACCAGGCAGGGTGGCTTCCTGCCTTTCTCAATTCCTGGGCCCTGCCCACCTAAAGGGCGAGGCCCCCATGCTGCCGGAGATGATTCAGCCAAGTTGACACAATGTATCAACTAACACAGTGAGGGAAACAATTTTGTATTTTAAATTCAAATTAATTTTTCTTTCTTCCACAGAACTCAACATTTTTGTTTAGGACTTTAAGTGTATGTAGATAGTTGCTTCGGAAACTTATTCATAGAGTACATGCTTGTTTGAGATTCTTTGGTCCATTTATTTCTCTCTTTTAAAAAAATCTCAGTGTATTTCTTATCTCTTCTATTTATTTTGTGCCACTCCCTGAAAATGTTTGCTATGGTCAAAGGTAGCCCATTGTTTTTTGTTTTAATCAATCCCCCTTACTTCTCTCCAGTGATCTCGGAAGAATTGCTTGCACCTTTTTCATCATACATTTCTATCTGTGGTTGCAGAATTTTCTGTTATTGCACAGTGCATATTGATTATTTGATGAAAGAATCCATGAGATTATTTTATATGCAAGTATAGAAAGTTGGTCAATCTACTCTCTATTGGGCAGGTAGGTTACTCCAATCTTACTTCTGCACAATGAATTACATACAAAGTATTATTGGTGCAAAAGAATAGGTAGGAAAGGTGGACAGAAGGGAGAGGGAGGGGAGGAAAGGCATAAAAACACAGGTAAGATGCGTTATGTCTGTGTCCCAACTCCCCACCATGAATGTAATCATGTACTGCTAACATATAGTAATGCAATGAAAAATTTTAAGAAAATAAGGCAACTACTACAATTGCATGGGCCACTGATTTACTGAGGGCTAGTCTGGCAGATTCCCAGGCCGGTGATATTTGTCTAGTAATCAGGCAAGGTTCAGTGGGGCTCCCTTCCCTTGTCTGGGAACTTCTCCAGAGGGACTTACAGGCATTTCCCAGGTGGCCTGCATTTGCCAGGCACCAAGACACAGGCTGCCCCCTCCTTGATTCCTAGATCTCTATTGGCTTGGCCTGAATTCATTCATGCTCCACTGATCAGAGGATTCACAGAGCAGTGCAGATTCCAGAGCAGGAAAACATACATTAGAAAAGCTAATGTGACTAATTGGCAAATATTACATATATACCCATACGTGTCATGTGTGTATGTGTGTGTATATATATATATATATATATATGTTTCTGTGTGTGTAAAAATATGCTGAATATGTAGCTTCATTTTCAGCAATTAGATCTACATCCTTGAAATCTCAAATAGAAAACTTTCTTAGAAAGACAAAATATTTGCTACTATTTGCTCATTAAGTTGATATAAAAATTTTAGCTTTGATGTATTTTCCACATGGAAGCAAAAAAACAGTGGGCCTAAGTGCTGTGGCTACATCTAGATGTCCCTCCAAAGCCTCATGCAGTCATAGATGAAGCTGAACCTAGAGTTCATGCCAGCGCAGTGCTGGGGTCAAGGATGTGGGACTACTGAGCCAGCCCACTGGGACAGGGCGAGGCTTAGCTCATGGCTTGCTCACTTGGGCTTCCTTCTGCCCCCCATGAGCTGTGTCTCCTCGTGCTGCCCTTGCAGTGCCACCCGGCCTTGGAGCCTGCCAGTGATGGGCTGAAGCCTCTACAAACGGGGAGCTGAAATGAATCTTTTCTCCTTATCTTTGATTGTTGAGTACCGTGTCTCAGCAACATAAAAAGTAGCTCAAATTTTAACTCATTGCATCTCCTTCATGTCACTTCCACACAGTATTTTCATTTTTTAAAATTTCATGAGCCTGACATAAAATGTTAGCATTTCGCCTAACATTCCCATGGATTTACTTTATTCAGATTCACATTAAATGTTTCTCCAATACAGCAAATACAAAACAAGTAATAAACTAGTTAAATTTTTGAAATACATTCTATAAAACGACCCAGCACAGCTTCACAAATTACTGTCTCTTATCTCATAACCTCCCATGAATAGACTCCAACCTATATGGCTTTGCTCAAATACGCTTTGCATTCTCCTAAATCTGTTCTTTGGCTTCTGTCAAGCCCTGCGGATGGAATCTATTTTTCTGGCATCACAATGAACTTTTGTGCCTCTGCTCAAACACCAGCATTTTTATAAAATCCTGGCTACTGTACATTATAATGGGAAACAGTTCCTTCCTTCCAAAGCTTCCTAAGTAGCTTTTATTGCTGTATAATAACTTGCTGTGGTTCCAATATTAAAACTCTTTATTATTAAAAATATTTTTATAAAAACAAAATGCTTCCAATGAATCAATTTTATGATTTGCATGTATGATTTGTGAAATCTCAACAGATATTGCAATGCATAAATGAATGAATGAAAGAATCAGTAGTAGAGCCCCTTCCTCCCAGAGTTATAGTACATGAAATACATTTGCTATAGAGTGAAAGAATGCTTTGGAGAAATTTCTGGGAGAAGGTTCAGCACAGAACTCATACGATTAAATAGAATCATTGCTGGAGTCTCTAAACAAGAAGTCTTCCACCTAAACAAAGTTTATGTTAATAAAGTACCTCTCCTTTCACATTAAAATTTGAAATATAAAATAAAAAGTTATCGAATATAATGAACAATTTTTAAAATTCATCAATATAAGAGCAATACACCATTTTTAATATGTTGTTCAAAACACTTGCTTGAATATCCTATGTATTAGTTTTCCATAATCTGAAAAAGATGTAGATTGCAAAAAAAGGTCCTTTGTACTTTGTGAACAATGTTTACTGTAAAACATCCTTCTCTGTTTTGTTTTGAACAAAAGATAATAAAATGCAACTAGAAAATGAGTAACCCAAGAAACTTACTCAAATTATGTTTAAGTATGACAAAAGCTTTACACTATCTTGATCTTCAGCACTTACACTGTATACTACTAAACTTATGACTAACCAGCCAGGTGTGGTTGCACACACCTAGCAGCCCATCATGGGGGAAGCTGAGGCAGAATAATCACTGAAAGTTAGAGGTCAGCATGGGGTGCATATTGAGTTCAAGAACAGCCTGAAGTTCATAGTGAGACCCACATCTCCATCTGTGTCTCAAGAAATATTGTAAATGAGAGGAAAAACACCAAAATAAATAACTACAGCATATTACTCACTTAAATGAAAAATTTGAAATTTTTACAATGCTTTAACAAACATGACTAAATCTAAGATGTTATTTAAAGCCTTTAAAATGTCATTAACAAGGGCCGGCCAAGTAGCTCAGTGGATTAAAGCACCTTCAAGCAGGCACATGGGATGGGGCTTTGATCCTGGGCCTGCTGTGCCGGCCCTGCTCCCGGGGTGCATCTGAGACAGCAATTGAGACTGGACGTGGTGGCGCGGGCCTGTAATCCCAGCACTTGGGAGGCTGT
>NW_004524633.1:10904122-10910559 GCF_000260255.1 Octodon degus
TGGTATCTCAAAGGCAGTATGGATAAGGAAATGGAACTTCAATGATATCCAGAATTGTGGAAAAATTGAGTAGGATCTAGGAAATGAATATCAGTGAAAAGCTGAGAAGTAACTGAAAATTTGCAAAAAATTAATCATCATATAACTTCCGATATTTCCCTGTGTGTTTAGTATATGTGATGATTAGAAATTATGGTGCTTGTTTCAACATGTGCACTCATGTGCACACACACACACACACACACACACACACACACACACTCACACACTTATTACAATAAAATTTATGTTGCCAGGAATGACAGGATAAGTGTACTCAAAGTGTGTGTGTGTTGGGGGTAAGGGTTGAGTATTTTGGGGAGGAATTAATGACAGTATGTCTTTTATTTTATTTAAGCATCCTCTGTGTGTTTGGATTTCCCCTCACTGACCCAACATTTGTGAAAATTTCTCTCAAATAGGAATGGGGCGTGTCCCTATTCAGGTTATTCAAGGGATCTGCTGCCATGTGAGTGCCAGCTTTTCTTCAAAGTCAAATGACCATGAAAGTAACTGCTTTGAACTAGTTCATGACATCTTGGCTGTCGGGACAGTGCAAATAGAGGCACAAAAAGAAACTTCTAGAACTCATTCATGAAGTGGAAAGAATAGGGAGAGGTGTTTTAAATGAAATGGAATATTTTGGAGAGAAATTTATAGGAATATTTCTTTTATTATAATAGTTTTAGTTTAAATAATCAATAGTTTTTAAGCATACTTCAGATACATAACTTTTTTAATTAATATATTTTATACACTGGAGCACAGTACAATGTTTTGATACATGCATACCATAGTAGTCAAATCTGACTACTTAGCATATGCACGGTCTCATACATTTACCATTGTCTGGTGCTGAGATCATTCAAAATCCTACCTTCCATCTGTTTGGAAATGTGTAATAGAATATTGCTAAGACATGGTCACCTAATCCCATGATTATGTTTGGGAGTCCTGTAGACCCTTCCTTAAAATACAAAAAAAGAGATTATTTTAGAATGTGCTTTTGTCCCTTTTGTTTTAGCAATCAGAACTCTCAGATTTACATTTCCTGGTAATCTGTATTGGCTAGTTTATACATGTTCTAATTCAGTAACATCTAGAGTTTGCTGCAGAGTGAGATTTTTGGAATGTTTAAGAATTAAAATGAAAGAACGCTAATGATTAGAACAAGATTCATACCAATCACTACAATATGCTTGATAGAAGCTTGTCCTATAAAGCTCTGACTTCACATGGAGTCCTGTCCTGCTGACTTATTTCTTAATATTTTTGTGTTGTGGTTGTTGTTGAATTAGTCTACGGTGGCAATGCAGAATGCTCACATACCTCGTGGGATTTCTTGCATGTAGGTAACACATCTTCACTCTTTTTCTGATCCCTGTTCCCTCCTTCCTCTATCCTCTTCCCCCATCTTTTGATAAATCATTTGAAAATGATTTATCTTGTTACTTTCTTTTCCTTTTTTGCTACTTTCTAATATCCATCTTTTAATTATGATTTGGACCTCTCATATGAGAGAATTCCCTTCTGGTCCTCATCAGATCCTTTCGCACACTCTCTCTGTTTGCGTCTGGTCATCGTGCAGAAGACAGTCTTTATTTGTTGTCCACAAAGGAATAAACTGAGGCTCTAGGAGGCAGAACTGTGGCTTGATTAAATCCCAATTACATGAGAGACAAATCGAAGCCCAGCTGACTCTGAAGTCATGAGCATATCTCAGGAATGAGGTAGTACACAGGCTGCTGATTTACCTACTCAGTCATCAATGGTGTAAGTGTCTAATATGTGTCGGGCACCAAGGGGCATGCAACGGAAGAAAAGGACCATGATCAAGTCAGTTCAATTCAATGGCAACTTATTTGATTTTTACATTAACTATTATGGAAGACATTAGTGATATTTAGATAGAAAACTAGAAAAAACATTTGTATATTTGTTGTCACAGTATTCTCAGGATAGGGCTGGCCAAATAGCTCAGCAGATTAAAAAGTGCCTGCAAGCAGGTTCAGGGGTTAGGGACTCAGTCCCCAGGCCTGCTGTGCTGGCCTCACCCCTGTGGTGTGCTGAGAGGGCAATTGAGACTGACGGTAGGGTAGGAGTGTGCTCCTGTAATCCCAGCTCTTGGGAGATTGTAAACAGGTGGATCACTGTGAGTTCGATCTAGTAGTGAGACCCTGAATACCCTGTAGACTTCTCCCCACCCCCCAAAAAAATTCTCAGGATAGGATACCAACACTACAGAAAGACATAAGGAAAGAGCGTTTTACTGAGTTTTTACACAGGAATTGAAAACGTGAAGGCTTTGAAATAGATGTGATTGTGTATGCAGACATATGAAGAGGAGACCATAGACAGCGCTGTAACCACTTCATGGTGTTTAACACAGTAGCACTTCGGACGCAGCCTGAGGCCTGCACTACAAAGATGCACACTGGGCTCAATTTAATCTCCCCAAGCTTACAATGCATCTACAGGCCCCTAAGGCTTTGCAGAGATTTTTCTCTACTGTTTTCACTATCTCCCAAATCCTCTCTTGTCCAAATTGTGGAATTCTATGTGACAAAGGTGGAAGTCTAGAAAATAAATTTATACATTCTAAAACTAATCTATTCCAGAATTAATAAGATTATATACACTAGTTTCCAATACCAGTATTTCCACTAGTCAGCTGTGTGATTTGAAATTAGTTTTTAGTTTTACAATGTTTTTTGCCATATGAGCTCACTTTTGCATTAAAGAAATTGATGAATGTTACATTTTTTAAAACTACAGGTTTTATATGAAGCTTTCTTTCAATGAGAAACAGTCTTGTACATCTTTGTGTTTTTTTTCCAATTATACAAGGTTTGTAGACATTACTAAATAAAACATAAAAGAATGGAAGTATAGTTTAATATTATGGAGGTGGTTAATTTTTCTTTTTTTTCCCTGTATTTAGGGCAGGTTCTATAGGGTGTTCATTGCCTCACTATGCAGATCAGAATCTTAGTGATTCTTTTGTTTACAGCCTCCCAAGTGTTGGGATTACAGGCGCACACCACCATACTCAGTCTCAATCACTGTCTCAGTGTGCCCCAGGGACAGGACCGGCAAGGCTTGCAAGGGATTGAACCCCGGCCGCTGCGCCCTGCCTAAGGAGGCGCTTTAGTCCACTGAGCCATTAGGTCGGCCCTAATATTTGAAATCAGTATGTAATTGAAACAGTATTACAATTGAAATCAGCATATAATCATTATGTCATTGGGATTGGTATGAAGGAATTGAAATGAGCATACAACCAAGATTACTTATTTGATATCTGAGAAATGATATGACATATTTTATTTCCATCAAATATTTAATTATGCACACAAATATAGTGAAAAAGTTAACAAAATTATCTTTCCCTTCTATGCAGCTAAAAACAGGTAATATAAGTAGTAGTGTTCTCATTGCACAAACAGTTTATAATTTTAAAACTATTTTCATAAAAAACAGAAATATCATATTTATTTCATGAAACACTTTCCTATTGATTTTTTTTTAATTCTAAAGTAAGAAAGCACTATTTTTTAACTAACATGTGAAATTTTACAGAGAAAATGATTCTGAGCTGGTCAAAATCTCATTAAAATTATGTTAGAAGAGTTATGTGTGCCCCATTTGCAATTTTTCTTTAGAGCATATTATCAAGCATTCCATGATGTGAGAGCAAACTTTAGTTTAATCCTAGACCTCCTTGACCTTGTAAGTGTTTCTTGATTTTAAAGGATGACATTTAATTAAAACTGCCTTGCTGAAATATGGTAATTATTGAGGCAGATAAAAGATATTTACAGAAACTTAAGCTTGGGGATTGGTAACAGCAGCACGGTTTTTTTTGTAACATCATGATGTTTCATTTATAAAATGTGATATGCTATCTAGTGTTGTATCATTTGAAACCATATCAAGTTTGTGGTTGAATTAGCACGCACAATTGTGGAAGAGGCATTTCAATTAAGCCCAAGTCAAACAGATCTCAGGAAGTTTTTACCTTTATTTGCAATGCTGTACATAAAATTATTCAAGCATTACATTGAAGAATGAGAGCTTGTGGAGTATGAAATCAGAGCAGAATCCCTCCCTTTAATAGATGATATCTTTGCTTCTTCAGTTTTCTGCTCTTCAAAGACTGACATTTCATAATATGTGTGAGTAATTGCACCGTTTACTGCTCATTACCTCCTTAAAAATCCAAACAACTACTAAGAACACTTTGATCTTTTCATAAGAAAATAATTTTCATTATAAAGGTCAAAATAAAATAAGTGGTTTTTATTTTTTTATTTAGCAACTTAGCTCCTGATTTCTTATGATACCAAAGTACCTGTGGTTACCCTTTTCCAGTTACACTTCTGGAGAGGCAAAAAGGATGATCTTTTTCTTTCATATAAAATATCATTTTACTCTCTTCAAAAGTAAAATGGTAACAGGAATTTTTATTATAAAATTATATCTTTACTTACTTCCTTTTACTGATATAAAATGTTTTTGCATCTTTAATCTTAAATACATAAAAATTATGTATACATATCAACTCTGTATATTGTTTGTAAAGTCTAGGCCAAGATTATCATTTTCAGTTTAATACTCTCATAAATTCCTATGAAATTGTTTAAAACAGTTTTGACATGTTTGCATATTTTTATTTCTAATGTCACTCCCAAACAAAAATTTTTTAAGCAAATTTTACTTTTATTTACTTAATTTGTACTCACAGTAGTCCACCTTTTAACAGATTCTGTATGTTAACATAGTACTTCATAATCATTTATTGTGGACACTGAGATAACAGGTGTTTAGCATATTGTGTTCTGAATTCATACCAACATATAATGAAATTCCTGATCCTTGAGGTATTTAATGGATATTTTCAGAACCACTCTAATGACTAAGATGATAAATAGGGTTTAAATAACTTTAGCTAATTGCACTTTTTCTTACCTCAACAAAGATGAAATATGCCATTTGATCTGGGTAAGATCCAAGTTTATTACTATCATTCAAATTGATTTCTATAATCTGTAAGTCAGATTAGGAAGAAACAAACATTATTAAACTGCAGCTTTGGGGGGTACATATGAGAACACATTATTTTGCTTATCTCTGAAATGAGAAATTTTTTTATTTCATTTCATAACCTACCTTGGCTCTTGAAATTGTAAGCAAAATATTTAAAAACTGTTTATTTTTAAGTCATAAATATGATTGTGATGAAAACAATGATGAATATCACATTGGTAGATATCCATGAGCAAAAATAAGTTCATGTATAATATGGGATTCAAATTTAAGATTAAAAAAGGAATACAGACTCCACCCTTTAAGTCACTACTTCAACAGTTATCTATGAAGGATAGTTAAAAATGAAAGCAGTTAGCTAAGAAGAAATGTTTACTATTCAAGAACATTCTCATCATTAAAGGTAAAGCACAATATGAAATACTTCAGCTGGAATTCTTTCATGCAGATTGGTTGGATGATTGCCATGTTGTATGAAACTAGGTTTAAGTACACTAACATTCCAGACAACTTTTGGTAACATTTTTTTTCTAATAAAGAAAATGTATTGCGAGGCCAGGGAAATGGCTCATTGGAATAAGTGCTTCCCTGGCAAGTGCAAAGGCCTGAGTTCAATCCCCGGTTCCACCAAAAAAAAAAAAAAAGTAACGCATAGAAAGATAAATATAATTATTGGCATTTTTAAATCATGCCTATTTTTTTGTTTTTCAAAATTTATAAAGAAAATAGAGATACAAAGACCTTGATAGGTATATTCAATGTTGTAACTATATTATATTGTACTATTTTCCTAAAGTATTTCTGATACTTACACACATGGTTAAATGAAGATATGATAAAAAGACATTAGGATGAGACACTAGAATGAAAGGGTAGAATAGAGTTTGGCAAACAACTGAACTAGAACTTTTGAAGAGGAAAACAAAGAAGAGGCATTAGAAAAGGAGTAGAGGAATGCCAACCATAAAGTGAGAAGATGGGTTTATACAAACTAGTGAAGGTGTCCCCTTAGAAAGATCAATAATCAGAAAGAAAGATCAATGAAGTTGTAGAAAGAACTTGCCAATACAAAAGGAGCTCAGCTTCCAGCAAGGCCCACTCGTATGGCATTCACTTGAAGAAAATGCTCAATAGATTGATTCCAGATGTAATTGGGGAAGACATTAAGAAGAAAAAAAGAAAAAAAAAGCTTAGTTTATGAATAAGGCAGCTAGGTAGTAGGGGAAGGGTCTGAGATGAAGTTGTGTGACCAGCCATATTTTTAAGAACTGAAAATAAAGGAATATACTGAACTAGCACTACAGACTAAAAAAGAAATATCAGGCAATGTGGGGCTCAACTCCGCCCCACTA
>NW_004524633.1:10911210-10913559 GCF_000260255.1 Octodon degus
AATTCCAAAACAAGTATAACAATGGTTGTTATACTACATATTGGTATCATTAAATGTGTTGGTTAGATTATCAGATATAGGCATGAAAGACTGATAAAGGGATAAAGGTTTATTTTATTTTTAATTTTATTTTTTATTTTTTGCTGTACCAAGTATTGAACTCAGGACCTTGTTCTTGCCAGGCAATGCTTATGCCACTGAGCTATATCCCCAGCCATTGATAAAAATTTATCATATCTCTTCCTTTCCTCAATATTTTCTTCTCCTTTTTATGTTCTCAATTTATTTTAAAAAGAATATAAAATAATAGATAAGACTTTAGAAATGATGCACATTCTATTAACAAGATGAAAGGTGCTCAATAGTAGATGATATATTGCACATTATTATCTTTCTTCAATGTAATTGCTCAGATTACAGAAATTAACATATGAAATAAAGTACAAATTTTAAACATTACCTCCAACATTCAGAAAATGGATACATTTTAATAGTACAGTCATCTTAGCTGATATATATATATATATATATATATATGATTTTCCTCCTCTTTTTCCAACTTTCATTGCTTTTTATGCTTTTTCAATTTTTGTCAGTGTGTTCTTTGTATACACTCAATAATTCTGTCATTATAGTTATCATTTCTGTTTTTACTCAAAGATGATTGTTGATCTGCTTTCCTCTATACCTGTGTGTTGTTGTTTCTTTAATTCAGTTACAATCATTTCAGAGATTTCATGTGTGTGACTTCCAATTTCATCTGTACTGATATCTCCTGGATTTGTTCTGATTGGACTGATGGTCTGCAATTTCATTTTGCTCTTTCTTCTTTGCATTTTCTATTTCATAAAGAACTCTTCATTTTGCTTGCTGTGGTAATTCTTGTAAAGTTTTGATATTGGTAGCTAAAATCACTACTATCAGAGCACCTATAGGAAGATTCAGTTCTACGGGGGTATCTTCTGTGTGTCGGAGATCCTAGCAAGCTTGGGTTATATGTGTTCTGCCTTCTCAATTAATTGAGAGTGGGATGTTTGGTTCCTTTTGGCACTGTACTCCATCTTTCTGTGTAGGACTCTGCTGGGGTTCCTCTAGCACTTCCCAAAATTATCACCCATGGGAGAACACATGATTAAGACCGTATGACATCCTAGCTACAGCAGTACCATTAGAAATAATAATAGCATCAAGTAAAATTTAGAAGTTGACCAATATTAGTAACTAATGGTTTGTACTGTATTCCATAGGACCAAAGACTATAGTTATTTAATTTTTAAAAAAGTATAACTTTGAGCTTGTATGCAGTGATTCCCCTTGTTACAGTGAATTTATCCTGTTTTCCTCTGCCCAGGTTCCAGGTTCCAAGTGCTGCACTTCATATAGCCTGATGAGGCTGCACCTGGATTCCTCTGGCCAGGCTAGTTACCCATAGTTCTGAGCACCTCCACACCTGTCCCTGTTGAAGAGTGCATCAGCTTCCTGGATTCATCCCAGCAAGCTAGTCCCCCAGAGTATTGCATACCTCAGTGTAGGTCCCTGCCGATGAGTTGACTGGGTACCTGGATTTGTCCCAGAGAGCTAGTCCCTCCTGGAGTTCCTGACAACTATTGAGACATTCAGGTACTACTGCAGAGGAGTGGAAGAGTAGCGGGGGAAGACTAGGGGATCAAGCAGTGATGATAAGGCCATTGCTGATTTATATGAATATCAACTCAGAAGAGTATCACAAAAGGTGTAACTCTTGAACAGAGTACATCAATATCTCTCACTAGCTTCTTTGCAGGGAAAGAACTGAAGAAAGTAAACTATGAATTTCCTATAGTTACCAAGAGGCCAAGGACATACATGACTTCTAATAATAGTTATTAGTGCCATTATAAATAAAATGTTTCTTATTCATTCAAATATTTATAGTCTTTAAAAAATATAAATTATGTGCTGGGGAGATGGCTTAATAGAATAAGTGCTTCTCTGGGAAGCACAGGGCCTGAGTTCAATCCCTGATTCTACAAAAATAAATAAATAAATAAATAAATAAATAAATAAAATAAATTATTATTTCATTGTTTATTTCTGATGAAACTGACATATCCAATAAATATGAAACAATGCATTCAATGCCACATAACCTTCATATTCAAAGTGTACCTTAGAATACAGATAACTGATGACAAAGTTTGCATTCTTTCCACCAGGAAGTAATGCTTTGCCTAGAGGGACATGACTTTTCAAGGCAAATCCTTGGCTTGGGATTCCTGGTAGTAGGTTATAGCAGAAATTCATCCAACTAACACATAGTAACTTTTTTTAATATATGATACTTTTGTTATAATGTAATATACTTTTTAT
>NW_004524633.1:10913659-10937233 GCF_000260255.1 Octodon degus
ATTATTGTCTATATTAATTGATACTGGTTAGTTCAAATCAATGTGAATATATACCTATAGTCTTTATATAAATATAAAGGTACTCTCATTTAGGAGCAATTCCAGTCCCTAACGTGCTTAGGAGTTTCAAAAATCAAAGTCAAATTTTTGGTGTAACTTTTTGGTAATGAAAATAGATTTTTCATAGGCACAAGTAAGAGAACAGTAAGCTTTAACAGTTATGTATAAAATGGTGAGACCCTTTATGACACACGTGAATTAGTGCTCCTTAACTCCTAAGAAATGTGTAGATAAGCTTGTGAAGAACTATAAGAACACCATGCAGAAACAATTCATGTGGTTGTCTATCTTGTATTAAGTTGGTGTAGGTCTGAAGGTGCAGGTTCTGCATAGCCCTCTAGATCCCCCAGAACCAGCAAAGTCCATTTAGTCATTGGGCAGGAGGCTGGGAAAATGAATTGAAACGTACCTATTGTTGGTGTTGACTCCAAGTGTATTATGCTTTTCTATCAAGCCGAGGTTTCCAGGGTTGAGTGTACTCATCTTGCTTTGTGTAATCCATGTGAAACTGCGAGAATATGCCTGCTATGAGATGCTGCTAGATCAACTGACAGTGAATCAAAGAGAACCAACTCATCCAGCGAGATACTAAGAAACAGGAAAATTTATTACTGGCTATTCTTAAAACTGTTCTAAGTGGCTCAACTTTCAGAATTCTGAGAACACACAGAAGTAATATTTCAAATTCTGCTTGACAAGGCAGAAATGAACTCTGAAGCTATGAAAAAAATACTCAGAGCAAGATGAGTGTCAGTAAAAACTTAAGAGCTTTTTAGGTTAGTTCAGAAAGCCTCCTGAGAAGCACGTGGACAGTTTTAGGAAACAAAATATTTTGCTTCCAAAGACGAGTTTTCTGTTTATTGCTTCTTTGTAGGTCTTTTTTCCCACTTTTTCAAGCTGACACTATTTCAGGCAAGAGTTACACCACAGTCGTGCCCTTTCATGATGCAGGTAGGGTTTAAGGTGAAGGGCAGATGCACCACTCAATAAAGCAGAAACATTTCATGTTCCAGGATGAAGTTTAGAAGACACATTACATAGGAGAAGAGGGCTAATGAGGACTTCGGAGTAGTCAGGACATGAGAGTTTGAGTTGCCCAGAATCTGAACTGGGACCTAACAATGTGAGTTAAAAGCTGACTGCATGCAACAGCTAAGGTCTCTACATAAGTAAATCAACTCCACAACCGTTTTGACTCTTTTAACATAAAGCGCCTGGTGGGAATTTTGTACTTGAACATGTAAGTAAACTTAGATTGCTAGACAGTTGGCAACACTTCCCGAAATTTTACCATTTGGATGATAAGGATTTCCCAAGACAGGTCCTCATCTGACACTCAATGTCTCAAATTGTACTAACTCATTAGATTCACTTTAATTGTCACAAGTATTAGGGAGTATTTCAAAATAAAAAGATATAGGTAACTCAAAAATTTTTAATCAGACTCTTTTTTTCTGAGGAAGGCAGCCTGAGTATGGAGAAAAAACACATCCTCTTAAATTACTTTCTGGTACCAGTGCCAATCCTGTTGAGAGTTTTGTGATACTGAGGTGTTTATACATCTCGCTTTTGCCTAAAACTTCTAATACGTGAAATGTGACTGCATATGTCCTATTCTGTCTAATTATTCCGCTTAAACCTTAACAGCTTGTGGCCTCTCTTAGCACTTTTCACGTCCTACCGTTCATGTTGGCAAGTTGATAAGATGACCTGTTCCCTTCCCATGGTTCTGACAGGAAATATACACCAAACAGGAGCAGTCTTCCCTGCTCCTAGCCCTCATGACAATGAAAGACTCAGAGTAATCTCCTTCCCCTGATTTTCAAGCCACTTCAGTCCTGACTGGGATTCTACAGCTCTCCCCTGAGCAATTCATAGTCTGAATAATGAGCTCTCTCTCTCTCTCTCTCTCTCTCTCTCTCTCTCTCTCTCTCTCTGAACCAAATTTTTGATGGGGCAGATAACTTCACTTCTCTCACAGTCCATTGAATTACATCAAAATATTTTTCCATGTAAAATTTCTACTAATTAAAAATATTTTACTACTTCTAGACTAATAACTATTTTTCACCTTATATACAATATAATCCATTAAACAAAGGAAAAACTACGTATGTACCATTTTGATACATTAAAAAAGTTCCAAGTCTCTATGAAACCATTGATTTTGAAATCTTCTTCCCTTTCCTCCCCAAAAAGCCAAAAATAAGAACATTAGCTCTCTCAAATTTTAAGGACCAAGCACTGTATTTGAAGATGGGAACCAAATAAGTATACTTTCACCACATCACTCTAGAGAATGTTTTGGTAGAGTGTTCAAAACTATTTGTCCTTTAGAAGTTCTGTGGAGCTTAAAAAAACATCTGTATATACATCATTAATTGAAACCTGTTTCCCAAGGTAACCCTAATGACTGCACCTTGGATTCTTCCTGTCATAGATCTGACAACACCACATGAATAAGGGAGTGGATAATCAGGTGGTTTCTATTACTCTTAGGACTAACTTCTCAACAAGGTACATTACATTGACACATTTACAATGATTGTGACACCATAATGATTTTATTCCACAGAGAGAATGGAGAATTTAGAAAGCACTAACTCCTTGAGGCTTGAGGAAATCCAGCTAATAAAAATTCTACAACATGTCTCTGGGGAAGGAGATACAAAATCATAAAAGTCTACCTTTTTTACTTTCTCAACAGTAGATGCCTCAACATTTCTTTTATAGGCTGAACTGTCACACCACAGCCACAATTGATGATTTTAAAACTTTAATACTATCTGTTGGATGGCAGAATAGTTACCACTCTTTCCTTTTTGTAAAGCCCCGGTGAGTTTCTAATATGCAGACTACCAAGAATATCCAGGGACATATTGCCTGTAGATAGAAGCATATGGGAACAAGTCCATGCTTATTAAATATATACTAATACCACACTGTATGGTATATTTTGTGTCAATACCTGGTTGACAGGGTAGGAATGGAAATACATGTGGAATTGAAGTTAATTTTCATGCAATTTAAAATCTAGGAGTCAGTGTAGACTTGCTGAATAATTGATATCTTGAAGAATGGTACAAGTATTAAATCAAGGCTTAGGCTCATAATGTGGATAAGAAAAGAGAAGAATTAGCATTTAACTTAGGGCCTGAAGAGTAAACATTTTAGGCTGAATAAAGAATGCAGGGTTAGGCCATAAACATGGATTGTCACAAAGTCCCTTTGAAGTGATAGTGTCTTGGAGGAAACATGAGGGCGAGTTATGCTGGAAGAGTTAAGGATGAGGATGTGGAAGGTACTGAATAACATGCAAAGATTTTATAGTTTTAGTTTCTGTAAGATTATTGGATATAATTGAATTTTTAGTGAATAAGCATCACTTATTTTTGGAAGGCAAGTCTCCAATATGAAAAGTGATTACTGCTTGCTTCGATGGCGTTTGTTAGACACAGCACGGACACAGCGTTGCCATTCTCAGCAGAACACGTCCTCTTCGTGCAAATGCCTCTACTAGTAGTGTTCCTCTAGCTTTCATCACTTCCCTTCTTCCCCCACTCACACACATCTCTCGAGGATGTATCTGGCTTCATGAGGGAATGCACAAAGAGAAACGGATGTAACCGGCTCCAGCTCTCTGTCTGCCCCCCGCCCCCGGATGTGCTTGACTCCTGTCCATGCCCTACATCTACGTGACGGTGCTGAGCCAGGATGGCGAGCCCTTTCTCAGGCAGAATCCTCTGTGGATAAGAGTCCAACTTGGGAATTCGAAGTTAGAAACCAACTCAGGGGCAGACATTAGACAGACTTTGCAACATCAGTTTAATAATGACAATACTAAATGATGATTCAGTTTTACATGTACTTGAGTTTTGTAATTTTAAATTTAATCCTGAACAGGGGCTAGAAATGGCAATCTTTCCTCTCTAATGCCTCATCATTTATTAAGTTCATAATGAATATAAAAATAACTTTATATATTTGATACAAAGTAGCCTTTACATCTAAGATCTCATTCAATTAAATCTTTAAAAACTGAGAGATAAGTTTCGCTAACTGCATTTGAAAGTCAGAGAATTTTACCTTGAAAAAGTTAAGTAACACAGAAGATCATTGGAAAAAATTCAAAATAAAGATTATATAATTCAGTGTCTTTGTTTTCAACTAATAGCAAAAAAATTCACGAGAATATAAACGTACATATTAATAAGCAAATATATTTAAAGAATAAGCCACTATCATTTTAATTTCAGAATATGGAGAAACAAAAACATGAATTAAAAACTAGGCAGAGATGGGAAAGTAAACAGGAAAAAGTGGAATTGTATGGCTTATATCAATGAAAATGACAAACAGGATGTTGATAGGTTTTACTGTTGACCAACGTGAAGTTTATAACAAAGATAGTGATGATGATGTTTGGCTATGGGAAATATTTCAGGTTTTGCACTAACATCATTTTATTAAATTTAGGAACTCAGATCATAGGAGTCATGGGGGCCCAGGTAGAGGAAACAAGTGGTGACGTACTCGAGAACTAGTGTATTATAATGTTGGTAAATCAGTTCTCAGAAAGATTGAAGAATATCAGGGCCAGGGAGATAGATCAGTAGCATAAGTCCCTGCCTGACAAGTGCAGGGTCCTGAGTTCAATCCCCGGTACCACCAAGAAAAACAGCTGGGGAGATAGTTCATTGGAGTAAGTGCTTGCCTGGCAAGCTCAAGGTCCTGAGTTCAATCCCTGGTACCAGACACACCATAAAAGAACATTAAAAGAATATTGTTTCTTGATCTCCAAAGAATTTCATGACTTCATTGTGACAAGGACATGTTTACTCATCCAGCTAACATAGTCATGTGCCAAATAACATTTTTGTAAAAGGACACACACACACACACACGCGCACACACACACACACACTACATTAATTCCGAAAGCTATATCACCTGTGGTGTCGTAGTGTCTTTTTCTTGTAAGTTGTTGCAATAACAAAATCACTTAGTGCACGTTTCTCAGAACAGAACTTTGCTGTCAAGGAAGATGTGACTGTAATTCACAGTGTCTCATCTGCAGTGCAAGCGGAACACAGGTGAGCACCACAGCATGGGCACTCAGAGGAACTACAGATCACTTACTAAATCTGCCATGAGTGGGGAATTTCAGCAAATTTTAATGGAGCAAAGAAAGACTAGCAATGCTTGGCAGAGGGCAGAGAAGGGCATTGAAGGGCCTGAAGGGTGTAAGACAAACCCAGAGTCATAAAACTATATATAACTTGAAAGTAGTTTGGGTCACTTATGAGCACAATAGATGCCGTTAGAAGTTATTATGATTTAGATTTAAATGTTCCTCTACATTCTCGTGTGTGTAGGTGATTGTGTCATAAGCTATACTCTTGTGGTTTCATGAGTTCAAAGCTGAATGTACTATTATTAGAAAGTAGGAGGTTGACGACATAGTTCAGCAGACTGAGCACCTGCTCAGGCAAGCACAAGGACTGGGATTCCATCCCCAGAACCACATGCCACGCCAACCTCACCTCTGGGCACACTGAGCTGGTGAATGAGTCTGGGTGTGGTGGTGCATGCCCATAATCCCAGTGCTGGGGAGACTGTAAACAGGAGGATCACTCTGAGTCCGAGCTGTGTAGTAAGATCCTGTACCAACTCAACTCAACTCAACTCAACTCAACTCAACTCAACTCAACTCAACTAGAATAGAATAAACAAAAATAAGAAAAATAAGGAAATGGGGCTTGTTGATGAGGTGGAATTATATATTCTTGTCCTAGACTGATCTGCTCCCTGTTTGCTTCCTGGCTGCCCTTGGTTGAATACTCGTTGTTCTACTATGTCTCTCTGCCAATATGTTTCTTCCTTTGAGCCAGCTGGCCATGGACTGAAACCCCAAGCCACAACAAACTTCTTCTTTAAGTTGTCAGTATTGGCTATTTTGCCACAGTGACAGGAAAGTGACTGGAATATGTTCCAGTATCTGCAAAGTGGAGTAGTTAATGTGGCTGTATCCGAACGTGTATTTTACAAACCTTTGAAATTGGTTTACAGGAAGTGTTTGGAAAAGTTTGACTACCCCAGCTATAGAAGCCCAGAAATAGTGAAAGCGAATCATGACATGATCAGAATTCTGAAGCTGATGGAAGTGCAGAAAGTAAAGGGCAAATCAGGAAGTTTTGAGAATATGTTTACACCAGCCAGGCAGAAATTTTGTCATAAATTTTGAGATGTCCTGAGTCTTTAGGGGAGACTAGGATTAATGATGGTGGGTAGATTAGTCTGAAAAAGGAAACCTCAAGGCAGCCCAATGTTCAGGCTGTTGCATGTACACTGTTTTTGTGTTTAGCTGATTTATAGTAAGAACCGTGAGCAAATGGCAAAGCAGACGGACTTGAAAAGTTTGCAGTTTCAGCAGAAGGGTAGCACTTGCAAAGCTAATGAAAACATAGTTGTAAAGATTAGTATTAAAAAGCATTGATTTTTCAGGGTAAATTTCATAGTGTCCATCCATCTGGGCACACCAAGGGCCCTGTAGCCATGGTCAAAAAGTGTAGATCAGGCTGGTGCTAAAGCTGGTGACAGGCCTTGGCAGCATTCATGCGGTGCTGGCTTTAGATAGGTATGCATGAAGAGGACAGGAGCCTGACTTTGTTAATCTTCTCTGAGTGTTGAGACAAAGTACACGACACCCACCCTTAAAACAAAAAACATTAATTTTGGATAATAGGTTGTATAGAATTATGTTTGTAGAAAAACAGCTCATTGAGGGCAGAAGACAGCAAAGCAGTGAAGCTGTGAGGCAGAGAGGAAGAAGTGACAGATGATGGCAGCAGCACCCTTTCTGTCCCCTACATTCCATCCAAGCCTCACACACGTAGAGTGGGCAGCACTCACACTGAGAGAGGGCCTTCCCATTGTCCTCTCCAAGAACCATTATTCCAAAGCACTCAGTGGACTAGCTTAGTAATCGTATACCCTTAATCCCAGCATCACACACTTAATGCCAGCATCACTCACTCTAGATCCAGCCACGTCTGAAGAACCCACCTAGGATTGCATAAGATTATGTGTGAGGAGACTAGATGCAAGTCATAACAGAACCAGAGAGCCAAAAAGCTTCCACAAAGATTTCAGAATAAGGCCTATGAGATCAGGCAGTATGCCCCTAAGAGCATGAAGCCCTGAGGCCAACACCAAAAAGACAGCTGGAAAAGACAGGAATGTTGAACTATTTTTGTTGTTATTTGATTTTTTTTTTGAGCCAAATTCTCACTATATAGCCAAGACTTGACTTCAAATAATGGCAATCCTCCTCCCTCAGTCTTATGAGTCCTGGGATTATAAGCAGGGCCGCTAGACCCTGCTTGCGAACAAGGAACTCATCATGGAAACTTGACATGGAACTTAACATGGAAAACCATCAGCAGTGAGCAAAGCCTCCCTAAGAAAGAAGCAAGAGGCAAGAGGACACCAGTCCATCGGACTTCACGTCTTGCCAGTGGTAAAGGTAGGTATTAAATTACATACAGTATTTAATATTTGCCCTGCTCAGTTTTATTCCTGATTCAACCCCATTCCTTCTATCACTCAATTTCCTCCGTTTTGGAATGGGAATGTTCACCCTGTGCCATTGGATTTTTGAAGTATTTAACTTTCCTTTATATGGTTACAGGGAGCCACAACTAAGAGTTTGTGGTGAGTCTCATAGGAGACTTCAGACTTTAACATTTCAGTAATGCTGGAACTGTTAAGATTTAGGTTTTTCTTAGGCACTGACTAAATGCATTTTGTACAATGAAATGGACATAAGTCTTTTGTGGACAAGAGGTAGAAAATTACAATTTAGATCTAAAATATGTCTCAAAGTCCCATGTGTATGGAAAGTAATTGTCTGGTCATGGTGGGGATTATATTCATCAGTAGAGCCGGGAAGGTGGCTCAGTAGGATAAGTGCTTGACTGGGATTATATTCATCAGTAGGTTTATCCCCTGATAGGCTCAGTAGTGAATATGTGGGAACTGAGAGAAGGTAAGTGTTATCACAGGGACATCACTGTGCTGCTACCCTCTTGTCTCCAGTCCTCCTCTTACTTCCTGCTTCTGTGGGTTTACGACCTTTGGACCCAGCTAACCAGGAACTGAGTCCATGAGCCACAAGCAGCATGTCTTCCCTTAATTTCTGAGTGTCAGCGACTTTGCCCCAATAATAGGAAGGGGACTACACACACAGATAGAGGCAAGAAGTGAAGCTCGATATTTCTTTAGGTAGTCTGTGCAGGACATTTGCCCAGGGTTACAGAGATGAACTGCTATGGGGCCAGATATTGTGGATTGTAATGTGTGCGAGCATAACCAGGCATGTTTTAGAAAGATAACTTGGTTGGACACTCATGAGTGTATGTGACTCTCGTAGCCAAGGAGGAGGCAACTTTGAAAGTGGTATTAATAACATAGAGAAGGTTATCATTTATATTACATTTGCTGTACTAATATAAGATGTGCTATATATAACATTTTTAGTTATAAAAGTGAAATATTTTTCTTTGATGACATTTGAAATGTAGAGTACTATAAGAATATTTGTCAATGACCTAAAATTAAACACAGTACAAAGTTTGTGAATTTCATCCTTTGTATGTACACATAAAATATGTATAAACATAAGTACATAGGAAATTCACACATACAATATATGGATTATTTACAAATTTAGGACTACTTGCACATAAAATAATATATGTGTAAAATACTTTCTGGAATTTCACTTTATTTTGTTATCTTAAGCACTTTCTCAGTTGTAAAGATAATCTTTAAAACACATCAGGATAATTCCATACTATTAAACTTCACTGCGATATATCAGAATATATTTATCCATTGTTTGAAATTTTGATTGTTTCTATTATTCAGGATTGAGGATCTTGATTTATATTGACAAAAGCTCAGCAAAACTAGTGCTATAATGATTTCGTTTTGTCAATTGCACATGAGGTCTTTCCCATTCCACTGTCATTTATCAGCAATATCTTTTTAGAGCTTCCAATTTCATACATGAAAATTCTACCAATTTATACATGTAAACTGTTGTTTTCTCATTTTTATTAATCACTTATGCACTACCTTGGATGAATTACCTGTTTATACAAAAATAAATTCTTCGTGCTTGCAATATTATCATTTATGTATTGTAGTAACGGAAGAAATTCTGTTGAGATAGAATTCCAATCTTCCATGGTTCAGTACACTTTTATGGGTCCTGGATATGTACCAGGAACAGTTCCAAGCTGTTTACAAAACAGCAGATATGCAACAATTTGTAGCCCAGCAGCAACATTCTCTGACTTTATCAACAGTCCTCAATTTTGCTTTACAAATCATTGTAGACAACCCAACCTCAGCTTCTGTTTTGGGAGAAGTTAGTCTCATTTCTGGGCACCAGAGTTCAAAGCATGTGACTTGGGAGAAGCTAATCAAGCACATTAAGTCTTTGCTTCTAAAAGAAGTGCTTCTCAACGTGAAGCTGATCAAAGCTAATGAGAATCAATTTTCTACAAGTAAATCAAGCTCTCTTGTCCACTGGGTTTATTGACATTGTAAGTGCTGCATAATCTGGGGAAGCCCACTAGTATTTAGAAGTTGCAGCAATTCAGTGGAAGCAGAACTCAGTCTGAATTAAGCCAATACCAAAACCAGCCTCATCGCTGTATCATTTGTGATGTGAGCTTATGAATTTCATCTTTGCTCAACCTACATTTATTTTTTTGTTAATAGTAACACAATACATTTATTGATTAGCATGATAATAAAGAAAAACTACCAGCCTTACCTTGATTGATCAATAGAATATCTAAATTACATGTTTGAAAAATTATAAACTCTCCAATATTCTGTATATCAGGGTCTCTAGGGCTTAAATAATGCCATTATTTTCTTTCAGCCTAAACATAGTATAGTGATATGTCCCAGAATTTTTGACATTAAGTTTTTAAATTAACTGTATTTCTATTTCTCTAAGGAAAACTACCTTATTAAGAGAGATTAAGACCCATGAATATGTATGAAGGAAATGAAGGGATTGACTCTTTGTCTCTTGCAGTCAGTTTTCTGTGTCATGATGTTGGTCCAAGGATTACAGGTGTTTCCCATGTCATAGAGACAGAGCCAAGATGCATTTTGATAATAATTCCTGATTTTACCTCTCTATGAGCCAACTTTTTCCTTGCTGAGGTCAAATACTCAATATACATAAATCAGAACAGAAAAGGTTTATGTAAACTGACAGCTGAAAGGGTTGCAGGCCCTGGACAGCTGGGTGCATGACAGAAACATCATGAAAGAATGGCAGGGCAGAGGAAAGATGGCCATTTCAGAGGGACCTCAGAAGAGGCTGAGAGAGAGAGCACCCAGTGGAGAATGCACGGGCAAGGCATCCCCTGCCTCACCATCACCTCCTGCCACCAGGACCTAGCCCTGACGGCACAGTCAGCTGCAAACAGATCAACTTATAAATCTACCGAGGAACACAGTTCCCCATGAACCACTCAGTCTGCAAGAGCCTCACCTCTGAACATATGAGACATTTGGGAGCTATTTGAGATGTAGACCTTAACACAAATTTCCTTAGTTTCTAAGAAATAATATGGAATGTAGGCAGACAAACTTCACACAGATACAATGTGATGATTTCCTTCTTATTCTCTTTGGAATTATATTACTGGTGCAACTTATCTCTACATTTATCAAGTGTTAAGGAACAGCAATAGGAAATGCAATATTTCCTTCTTTATTTCTTAGGTATTTAGTACAGGGTATACAGGGCCTTACTATGTAGATCGGATTCATAGTGAATCTGCTGTTTTCAGCCTCCCAAGCACTGGGTTACAGGCATGTGCCACCATGCCCAGTCTCAATTGCAGTCTCAGTGTGCCCTGGGGGCAGGGCTGGCACGGCATGCCTGGGATCGAATCCCAGCAGCCTTGCTGTGCCTAAGCAGGAAATTTAGTCCATGGAGCTATCTGGCCACCCCATATTTTACTCGCTCATCATAAATGTTTCTTTCCAAAATAAAAGTGTTTTACATTATTACTGCAGATAAGAAATAGCTTTCTGTTTTTGACACTTATTTTGGTAACTGTTCTATGATGTCAACAAGGGTGGAACTTAGCTCATTTCTCTTCCTTCTCAGTCTGATTATTTAAATGACATTTTAATGACCTCCTACACCATAACCTTGTGTTTGTCTAATTCTACTTCCCTTTCATAGAATTGTTTTCCACGACCTAATAATTTCCTACACTAAATACAATGTAAAGTACTTTCTCTTATTTGCATCTCTAAAACTGTATTTTTTGCCTAATAATTTCATGTTTGGATCACTAAAGTAATGTGTATATATTGTTTTCCTGGTTTCTGTCTTTCTGAATTATCAGTTCTTTCCTGAGTCTGGTGCATACTAATTGAAGTCATTTATCTACAACACAAACACTGATCATCCACTTGTTTTTCACTATATAATTTTGACATAGTTTCAATCATTTTTAAAAATAATTAAAATTCCTAACACATCAAAATTTCTCCTCTTCCCCTACTATATCCTTGTCCTTTACCTACAAGTCTTGTGTTTTACCTTATCCTTCCATCCACATATTTTACAGTCCTATAGCCACTATTCATCAAGTTCTTGCCCAAAAGTGAAACATTTCAAACACTTGGAGCCCATCAGTACTGTAGTGCAATATTTATTATTTCAAACTAAGAATTACTTCAGAGATATGGCAATGGAATAGTAGGGATCCCTCAGAAGAAATGATGATGCTGTAGGAGAGCTTATTGAGTGGGTGAGGTTTGTAAGAGTGCTTTCACAACAAGCTTCAGTCGTCCTGAATTACTTTTGGTTGAACAATGGAATCTTGCTTCTCTCTCCCTTTCCTCTATAACTGAGGCACTCTCTGTCCAGTCCCTTCAGCACTCATTCATGTGTACCTCAAGCAAGTCACGGTGACTTTAGTTTATTTAAAGGTAAAACATATACAAAATTCAATGGGTGTGTCAAACTTGGAGGAGAATCCATTGACTCCTTTTTTTAATTTTTGAGCATTGAAAAGGATTATTAATAGAAGTCAATGATTCTCAACTACAAGGGCCAGCTAAAGAAGCACCAACAAGTAATCCCAGCTGGTAAGGAGACTCAGGCCAGAAGATCCCAATGTAAACCTAACAACTCAGCCACCCAGTTCAGTCTTGTTTCAAAATAAAAATAAAGAAGGACTGAGGATTCAACTCAGTGTATTTTTAAACTTTTTTTTTCTCTTTTTAAAAAATATTTTTTCAACTCTTTCCTAATTGTCTTTTTTATTACAATTTTATTTTGAAGAGTAATAACAAAAGTGTGAAAAACAAAAACAAATACAGAAATAGGGTAACATACAACAATACGCATATTACAGATTTTTGAAACAAGATTAGCTGATTAACAATGAATGATGTGTTAGGACTGGCCAGAGAGATGAGCAGATTAAAGCACCTGCTTAGGCAGAATGCGGTGACCGGGGTTTGATCCCTGGCCTCTCGCTGGCCCTGCTCCTGGTGTACACTTAGACAGTGACTGAGACTGAGCACGGTAGCACACCCCTGTAATCCCAGCACTTGGGAGGCTGAAAACAGGAGAATCACTATGAGTCCTGTCTACATAGTGAGACCCTGTAGCCCCTGCAGACCCTGTACCAAATACATAAAAAAGAATGAATGATATATTATCTATTTTTATTGTCAAATCTGTTGCTCAGATTAACAGATATAGTTATGCAAAATGAAACATATGATTGAATATTACCACATGCTTTCAAGAAATCTTAAATTTTTATTCATGTCTCTCTTTTTCTTTTATTACCTTTTTCTAAAGAAAGTGAAGAAGGAAAAAAAGTAAATTATCTTTAAAGCATATTTCAATAGTTATTTAAAACACATTCCTTTCTGAAGATATGTTTGCAATTCAATTTTCTTGCAGAATCGAGTTCATAAACATGAGAATTGGGAAGATCTAGGTGATATTGTCCACTGTCATCATTAGCTAAGCTGTCAAAGAGGTGAGTTAGCCTCTGAGGAGTAGGGTTTATTTTTTTTTAATTTTTAAAGAATATAACATTGTTTTAGAAAAAAAAGAATGAGGGGACCAGGGAGATAGCTCAGTAGAATAAGCACTTGCCTGGCAAGCACAGGGTCCTGAGTTCAATCACCAATTCTGGGGAAAAAAAAAAGAATGACATTAGAAATGACACAAGATTTCACTAAACAAAGTAATAGGAATTCAACAATGTCTGCTGTACTAAATGATGTTGTCTTTAAATTAGTTGGTCAGATTACCAGAAGCAAATATGCGAGATTTGTATGAAGAAGAAACAAAACAAATAAATAACGAAGAAGTTATAAGGAATTCAAAGGGGGGAAATGTCAGAAAAAAGAAAAAAAAATAAGCCTTAAGTGCTCCTTTTAAAAGACCAGCAGAAATTGGCAATACAATTATCTAAACTATTATGCATATATGCCTAAATATGTATTTTTCCTTCTTTATAAAGATTTATTTATTTCTTTATTTGCTACAGAGTCTCACTGCACAGCGTGGACTCATAGTTATCCTCCTATCTCAGCCTCCCCAGTGCTGGGACTTCAGGCATGCACCACCATCCTCAGTTTCAGTGGCCAGCTTGGCATGCAGTACCGGGGATCCCACACCAGTCCTTGTGCTTTTCAGGCAGGTGCTTAGACTGTCAGGCTTTCTCTTGGCCATCTTTTTCCTTTCTTTCATTTTTCCTTTTCTTCATTCCAGTTTTTCCTTCCCGTTGAACAATTTCTTTCCCTTTTACAGTATCTGTTGTACCTTTTAGATTTTAATTAAGTTTCTCATACTAGACAGAAAATACAATGTTCACACAAATGGATCTGATTTATTTCACTTACAAATACTGTTTGTTGCTAGCTGCATCTGTTTATCTACAAAAGCTTGAATGTTTCCTTTTTACAGCTGACTAATACTCCATTGTGTAAAAATACCATATCTTTTTTTTTTTTTTTTTTTACATTTCGGAGATAATGGGCATTTGGGTTATTTCCAAGATTTAGCGATGTCAAATTGTGCTGCTACAAATATGGGTGCAAATGTGTCACTGTGGTATGATGATTTCAGTTCTTTTAGAAAACTACCTAGGAGGGGAATAGCTAGCTTGAGGAGGACCTACAATCCTTGCTTTTGAGAAGTCTCCATATTGATTTCAATAGTGGTTGTACCAGCCTGCACTCCCACCAAAAATAGAAAAGGGTTCATTTTCCACAACACCCTCTCCAGTATTTCTTATTGGTTGACTTTTTGATGATAGCCATTCTTTCTGTCTTAAGATGATATCTCAGTTTTCCATCTCTTAAATGACCAATGATGTTGAACACTTTTTTATATGTTTATTGGCCATTTGTATTTATGCACTTGTGAAATGTACGTTCATCTCAGATGCCCATTTTTGATTGGGTCTTTGAATTTTGGAGGACTGATTTTTAAAAATTTTATATATTCTCGATATGAGTCCTTTGTCTGAAGGACAGTGTGCTATAATTGTTTCTCAATTCATGGGTTTTCAGTTTACTCTGTTGATGTTTTCATTTGACATGCAGACACTTTTCAAATAGATGAGATTCCAATTGTTGATTCATTAAAGTATCTTCCATGCAGTTTGACTTTTGTTCTTGAACTCTTACCTACCCCTAAATCCTGAAGTTTTCTACCTACTTTCTCTTCCAGAAGATTTAGATTTCAGTTTTAACATTTAAATATTTGATACATTGTGACTGTAGTTTTGTGCATGATGATAGGCATGGGTCTAGTTTAAGTCTTCAGTATATGGAAAGCCAGTATTTCCAGCACCATTTATTAAAGATGCTATCTTTCTTCAAGTGAATAGGTTTGACCCCTTTGTCAAAGTTAAAGTGGTTGAGTGTGTTTGTATTTGTGTTTTCATCTTCTAATGCATTCTATTAATTCTCAGATCAGGAGGTTTCCTTTTTTTTTGCTAGTAGCATGTTGATTTTGTCACAGTAGCTTTGTAGTATAATTTGAAGTCAGGGATTGTGATGTCTCTTGCTTTTCCTATGTTAACCAGGATTACTTTTTCTAGGTCTCTTCTGGTTGCAGATAAGCTTTAGGAATTTTTAAAGATATATAAGGTATACTAATGGTATTTTCCTAGGCATTGCATTGAATTTTTGTAACAATTTTGGGAGTTTGGACATTTTAACAATGTTGATTCTTCCTATCCAGGAGCAAGGAATATCTTTCTATTTTCTGAAATCCTCTTCAATCCCTTTTTATGGAGTGTTTATAATTTTCACTGTATGAATCTTTTACTCCCTTTGTGAGTTTGATTCCTAAATACTTCAACTGGGGGGTGCTATAAGGAAAGGCATGGTTTCCATAATCTTTCAGTGAGTTCATTGTTTGTGTACAGAAATGCTATTGAATTTTGAGTGTTGGCTTTGCATCCTGCTACAATACTGGATAAAGCTGGAAAATCATTTAACTGATTTATTTAGTACAGTTTTGGTGTGGATAACAGGAAGGCCCATCTTGGGTGTGGGTGACATTACCCAAAAGGCAGGGAGCTTGGACAGGACAAAAGCCAGAGAGGCAGACTGCCCTGTGCTTCACAACTTGGCTGTCTTGCTGTCCTCTGTCTTCCCTGCCACAGCATGAACTGCTTCTCTCTGGGGTGTTCCTCTGGCACGACACCCCACCTTGGAGCCAGCTGAATATTGACTCATACCTCTACAAACTGTGAACTGGAATAAACCTTTCCTCTTTTAATTTGAGATGTTGGGTATTTTGCCTGTATAATGAGAAAAGTATCCAAAACAATATTTGGTCCTAATCATGAAGTAATTCATCATAGAAATAAAATACTTTCAAATCATACGTGAAGTAAACTGTTTTATAGACATTAACATGCAAGTGGTTGAGAAGGAAAATCAGGAATTTTGCTTTTCTTTCTGCAAATAATGATAATTTCATTTCTTCCTTCCTAATCATTATTCTTTTATTTCTTTATCTTGTACAATTGTTCTAATGTTTCCAGAACTATATTGAACAAGAGTGGTGACAGTGAGCAACCTTGTCTCTTCCTTGATTTTAATTTTCAATTTTTGTCTATTTCAAAGTGATGCTGGCTGTTGGTTTCTCATAGATGGCTTTTATCAGGGTGAGGTAAAGACCATCTATTGTGATTTTCTATAGCATTTTAACATAAATGAATGTTGAAATTTTTCAGAACTTTTTTTTGCATCTTTTTAAATGATCATTTGATTTTTGACTTTTGCTTTGTTGATGAGGTGCATTACATTTATGCTTTCTCATATAATAAACCATCCCTGAATTCCTTGGAAGAATCCCACTTGGTTGTGCTATATAATCTTGAAGATTTGCTGTGTTCTGTTTGCTAACACTTTATTGAGGATTTTTGCACCTGTGTTCATTAGGAATATTGGTCTGTAATTCCCTTTTGTGGTTGGGTCTTTCTTTCATTCTGGTATTATAGCAATACTTACCTCCCTGAATGAGTTTAGGAAAATTGCTTCCCTTTAAGTTTCACTGAGGATTTTACAGAAGTTAGCATTAGGTCCTTCCTAGATTTCTGGTAGCATACAGCTGTGAATCCATCAGGACCTGGGCTTTTCTTTGTTGGTAGAAATTTTATTACATTTTCAATGTCATTGACTGATTTTGGGTTATTCAGAATTTTTATATCTTCTTGCTCCAGTTTTGATGGTTCCTATGTATTTAAGAATCTGTCCATTTCTTCTGTATTTTCCATAATGTGAGGCCAAAGATTTTGGGAAAAAAAGTATTGATAAAATTCTGAGTTTGTATAGGGTCTGTAGGCATTGTACCATTTTCATTCATCACGGCATGAATTTGAATTTTTCTTTCCTCTATAAAATAAGATTGGCTGGGGTGAATTGATTTTATTTATTCTTTCAAAGAACAATCTCTTTGACTCATTAATTCTTTGTATTGTTTTCTTCATTTCCATTGCATTTGCTTTTGTTCTGATCTTCATAACTCGCTGCCTTCTTTGGGCTTTGTACTGGACTTACTCTTCTTTTTCTAGGAATGTGAGGAGCAGCGTAAGATTATTTATTTGGTCTCATTTTGTTTTCCTAATGTGAAAATTTATTGCTATAAATATTCCTCTTAAGACAGCTTTCATTCCATTCCACAGGCTACAGTATGTTGCCTTTTCATTAGATTTAAATATTGTTCAATTTCTTCATTAATTTCATCCATGACCCATTGATTGTTCAGGAGGGTATTATTTTGTTTCCATGTGTTTATAGGGGTTTTGCTGTTTCTTTTGTCCAAGGAAGTTTCCAGTTTCATTGCACTTTTGTCACATAATGCGCATGGGATAATTTCAATTCCTTTGCATTTACTTAAGCATGTTCTATGCACTGTCACATCTTCTATTTTGGAGAATGTCCCATGTTCAGATAAGAAGAATTTGTACTCTGATGCTGTAGGGTAGAACACTGTAAATGTGTCCTTAGTCCATTTCCTCACAAGTTTGGATTAGTTCTGTTATTTCTTTTCTTCTTTTTGCCTAGTAGATCTAGCTCTTTGTGTCAGTGAGATGTTAAAATCTCCCAATATAATTAAGTCGTTGCTCCTTAGATTTTTTTATGTCTTTCAAACTTTGTCCTGTATACTTAGGTGCTATTACATTGGGTGCATATGTGTTTATGATTATTATGTTTTCCTTTTGCAGTTTCCCCATAACAGGTATATGGTGACCTTCTTCATCTCTTTTGATCATGCCTGGTTTGAAGTCCACATCACCAGCAACCAGTGCTAGGATTACATGTGTGTACCATATCACACCCTGCATTATTGGCTGGCTATGTGTGGGGCTGGCACAGCATGCTGTACCAGGGCTCAAACCAAACACCTGTCCTTGGACTTGCCAGGTGGGCTTTTAGATCACCAAGCTATCTGCCCAGCTCTCTCTTGTGTATTTTTAATCAGTGTCTTCTTTAGATGTATTAAGCAATTCTTTCACGATTGTTGTTGTTTCATGTATTTACCTGAGAGATTATTTCTGATTGGATATCCTCCATAGCCTAATGGAGTTGTTTCTTTACTTCAGTTGCTGTCATACCAGAAATCCCTGGTATGTGACTTCTAAGTTCTTCAATGGCCTTGTCTCTTGGACTTGTTTTGGGTGGGTTAGAGATCGGATTGCCTTTTCATCCTTCCTTTTGTCTTTTCTTTTTCCAGTGATGTTCAATGTTTGGGGTGCAGGTCAGCAAGGCTCTCAGGAAAGTGGGAGGACCGGGTCGGCTTACCAAAGCTCCTGCTGTGTGGGGATCAATGTGGTTTCTACCATTTTGATGAAAGAGGGGGAACATTGCCCTTCAAGAATATCCAGTGATGATGAGTGCAGGTCAAAGTTTTATGCAAGGCTCGCTTGATGGTGGATTAGTGCATGGGGGTGCTCGCCAGGACGCCTGCAGGTCACTGTGATAGTCACATATCCCGGATAGTTTTTAGGTCAAGGACAAGTGGCCTGGCTCAGTGCAACTCCGGAGGGCTGGCCAGCGGTGTCAGATCTAGGTCTGCCGAGTTTCCCTGGCAATGTTTAGGTGAGGTTGGGGTGGTTAAACACCTCTGAATTGTAATTTTCTTATCAAGCAAAGAGGATGATCAAGACTTAAAGTATTAAGCTATTGTGAAGAGTAAGTAAAATAAAGCACAAAATGGTAATTAAATACAATGTATGTCATAAAATATTTCTCTGACAAATGTTATATATTTCTTGCTATTGCTAATGATAACATTGTTTTTGAGTATCCTGACTTCTTTTTTATCTAAAGTGTTTTGTTAGTACACACAATTTATCAGTAACATTGGACATGAAGGAGATAAACCTCAGAAAGTATAAATATGGTATAGATACACATAGAATATTCATATGTAAAAATTGGTTGGCTATCTCTCCATAATAACTTAATCTTGCTTTTTCCTTTCATCCTGATCTTAGAATAGTTTTCAGATTTACAAACAAAATAAAGCATGCACATCTAAATATATCTATTTAATAATATATTTTTTCTTCTTGATGAAAGAATTTGGTGAAAACAATGGAAGGAGTAACATTAATTGGAACACATTTCTTGCAATAAGCTTGGATATATTATATTTATACTTCAAATGTGTCAAATCACAAAGGCTCATATAACACCTTTTAGAAACTCGAATCACTGAAGAGACACAATCTCTTTATGGAAGGAATAGTGTAAATAGCAATAGTGTAAATAGCAATAGTGTAAATTGCTTGTTGACCTTCTACTTGAACAAAGTAAGATAAGACTTACTGAAATGACTGACTATTGTTTTAAGTGTTACTTATGCTTCAACAGAGAGAATATATATGCAGTTCAGATCAGAAATCTGGGTGTCCTGTGTCTCCTACTCACTAATCATGTACCGTGCCAGAAGACTCTTTACCTCTCTGGACTTCAGTCTGGCATTGGTGACATTAGTAATTTCAGAAGAATTATGTCTCACCACCATCTAGAGCAACACCTTGTACCACCCTCTTGTTCTGGAGCCGTGTAGGTTCAGACAGTCTTCACAAGTTTCTTAATTTGGCATGATCCTTAGTTTAAGCTTCATTTATTTCCAAAGACATGTAATTGCGCTTACATTACAGGTTTGTTGTGAGGATTATACACTAATGTACGTTGCCTGGCAGAAAGTAGGCATTCCATAAGTGTTTGCTAACTATATTTCATAAACATTTTTAAAATAGTGTTTGTTTTTTCTCACAAATGCTCAGCCCAAATCCATACCTTCTCCATTAATTATTTCAATGTTTTTCATTTACTTATTCTACAGTTATTTAATTAGGCCTGTACTATATGTTCCATATAATTCTCTGGTTGTAAACTGACCATGCAAGCAAAGAAACAAAAAAAAAAATAGTCATAGATCTTGACTACATGGAGTGACATGGAAGAAAATAAGACATAGTTAAGTATAATTAGCATGGCATGGTCCAGGAAAGAACAGAAAGAAATTTTTGTGTCAATCTTGAATGGAGACTTTTCACTTTGAGTGGTCCAGGAAGAATTTTCTTAGGTAATGACATGTAATTTGAAATGTCATGTCGTCTGAGGTTTGAGAGGACACAAAATGAAAACAAGCAATGGTAGATAGGGTAGATACTAGAGAGAAGAGTAGGCTATGGAGCCATGGTCATTAGAGAAGGAGAAAGGTCCTGGATTGAGGTAGAAAAACTATTTTTGCTCTAGGGGTTTACAGCACCAGGAGGACAGAAGGTGCTGAAGTCGGAGCAGCAGGGCCACTTGTCCTCAAGGCCAATCTGAGTACTAAGCAGTATCATCAGGGATTTTCAACGGGGGAAATAATATGATTAATAGTCACACATTACAAAAATTATGCCAGTGCTGACTATCTAATGAGCAGGGAAGGGGCAAAAGCACGAAGGCATATACCGATCCAGTGGCCCTGTTGCAGGTAGGCAAAAATCGAGTAACAGTAACCAGGGCAGTGGCACTGGACACAGAGTGATAGTGACAGTGATTATACTAGCCTGATAAGACAGCATGACTGTTGCTACAGGGTAATAATTGCCTATGGTACCAATGGTAGAAGGGGTTTATTCAGCTCACATGCTCAGAGGGTCCAAGTTCAAAGGGCAGAGCTGGCTGCAGCACCTCGGCTGAGCCTGTTTCTGGGCTTTAGTGCTTCCCGGGGTTCTCTGTGGGAGAACTGTGGTGAAAAGATCAGATCTTACCTCTTCAGTAAGCAGCAGAGGATGGGGAGGGAGAGGGCTGTCCCTGACACCACGATAATTTCAAGAACTTAGGGGTTCTAAGACACCGTGGCCCCAGAAACCTACAGACCCACCAGTGGGCCCTTCTTCTGGGTTCCACAACACAGATCAGCCACCCCTGTCACCAAAGAATGGATTGGACCACATCACTGGCCTACTGTTGAGGAAGTCTCACTGTGTGCCAGATACCAGTTTTAGTTTTTTATTTATATTTTACAACAATTCATATTTGTAATACTAATGAACACACTCCTTGTGGGAATGGTGTATGAATGTAACATTCTTGTTCCTTTAATCTCACTTCCTTTACCTTTTTTTTTTTTTTTTTTTTTTGTGTGTGTGTGTGTGTGTGTGTGTGTGTGGAACTGGGGATTGTACTCAGGCCCTTGCACTTGCCAGGCAAGTTCTTATTCTGCTGAGCTATCTTCCCAGCACCCTTGCTTCATTTTCCTATATCCATTGGACCCCCCCTTTTTTTCCTCCACTTTGACATTTACTTTTTGTTTTGCTTTTTTATTTTTTTAAGAGAATACAAATTAGAATTACAACACAAAGTATTAAAAGTGATATAGAATTTCACTTAGCAAAGTAATATGACTTTAACAGTATTTGTTGTAATTCATAGTGCTGTCCTCTAACGAGTTATTCATATTACCAGATACATGCATATATAATTAGAAGATAAAAGAAAATTACATAAAAATAAGAAGGGAAAATGTACAAACATAAGAAAAAAGGAAACAAAACAAATTAAGCATTATCTCCTCCTTTCCATAGACCTCAGAAATGCACGGTATAGCTTTCCATACGTACATAGATAAATCCCTTTTTACCACTTCCTCTCCTCTCCTTCTCCTCAACTCAGTAACTTTTTCCCTTTGAATAAGTTCATTCCTGTTTCTGAGTATCCATCATGCCCTTCATATTCCATTTATCTCTTTCAGGGTTTTCACACCAAGGAGACAATATGATGTTTGCACACGCAGGTCTGATTTATTTCAGTTATGAGTATGTTGTCTAGTTGCATCCATTTACTGACAAAAGACCCAAATTTACCCTATTTTATATATGATTGAGTAATAGTCCCCTGTATAAAAATACCACATCTTCTTTATCTAGTCTTCAGTTGTTGGGGATTTGTGTTGGTTCCAGGATTTAGCTATGAAAAATTGTGCTGTTATAAACATGGGTGCACATATATTGCTGTGGTATGAGGATTTCAGTTCTTCTGGAAATATACTGAGGAGGGGAATATCTGCATGAAAGAGATCATCAATATTAACTTTTTAAGTAATCGCCACACTGGACCTTTCTTTTTTATAAAAGATCTATCTCCACATTTCCTACTGTCTGTCTTTTATTTTAGACTTTATTTATATCTTGGGTCTCTCATGTAAGAGAAATGTAAGCTTCTATGTCTCATTTGTTTTCCTTAACAGCTTCTCTTATACAAAAACTCAATCTATGGAGAAAAAAAATAAAATGTAATATAGAAGAGAGATGTTTTTTCTTCTTTTTCAAATGTAAGGGGAACAAGAGATGGAGAGAGGGGAGAGGGAAGGGAAGTCAGGAAGAAAAATTGAAAGAAAAAACAGAAACAATATTTTGTAAATGGGAAGGAGATTAAGAATGGGAAAGGGAAGGATTGAAGCAATGGGGGACAGAAACGTAAGAGGCTCGTGTCATGCACATGTGTCAGCTCCCATGATAAATGCAATCATTACGTACTGCAAACATGCTCTAATAACAAATCACAGAAAAATTAAACATTTAGTCTCAAGGAACATTCATTTTCCCACTAATGACTTAAATTTGTCTTTCTTATGGCAAAATAGTACTCCACTGCCTATAAATACCACACTTTCTTTATCCATTCATCTTTTACACATATAGGCTACTTTCAAGACTTAGTTACCATGAATTGTGACAGTACAAACATAATATAAAATAAGACACAGTTTGAGTTGTTTTTAATTGGTACACTCAAATCCCTCTAAGGGGGCAGAATAGGTACTCAGGAAGGTGGTCTTCATAGACCAGTTTCTTAGTTATGATGCTACAATACTTTGTTTCCTAAAAAGTTCAATAAATTAATTTAGAAGACAAAGAAATAAGTAGCATGGCATAATAGGTTTTAATTTATCACAGTTAGTCTACAATATTAGCAATGAATGGCTTCTGAGAGCTAAGAGAAAATAAGGATCAAAGAATAAAAAAATGACTCAAAATTTATTCTAGCTATAACTAAAGTCTGTGTGTGTGTGTGTGTGTGTGTGTGTGTGTGTGTGTGTGCATGTTGGGACAAATACAATTTTTAAGCAATGTGAGAAAATGTGATTTAAGATAACATGAGGGCCTGCCAGATAGCTCAGCAGATTAAAGTACCTGACTAGACACAGCACAGCCATGGGGGGTTCAATCCCCAGCTTGCCATGCTGGCCCTGTCCCAGGGAATGCTGAGACAATTATTGCCTCTGGGTGTAGTGGCATGCACCTGTAATCCCAGTGCTTGGGAGGCTGAAGACAGGAAGATCACTACAAGTCTGATCTGAGTAGGCAAACCCTATAGACCTACAAAAAAATAATAATAAAATAAAATTAAAAA
>NW_004524633.1:10937853-10951649 GCF_000260255.1 Octodon degus
GAGAGTCTAAGTCTTGCTCCACTGGCTTCCTAAATGCTGAGGTTACAGGTATGTACCCTGACTCATAGCCTAGAAGCAGTTGATGATTTTGAATGAGCAGATTAGTGATGCAGATGATGTCAGGCTGGAGTATGTTGGAAGTGGTTTAAATGAGGTATGAAAATTTGAAGACAGTGTATAGAAAAGCAGTAAGACAAAAAATAAATATTTCCTTACAAAATATCCATGAATACAATGGGAAACTTGAGAGGTGTTGAAAAGTAAAGAAACAAAGAGAGCACTATGGGTGGTTTGGAGAGTGAGGGAATGTGAAATAGATGTTATGGAAAAATCAAGGAAATGATTTCCTCGATATGACACAGGGACAGTTACTAAAAAAATATATGGATAGTCCTTGAGAGTATAATCCTAAAATATATTAACCTGTATCTTTCTTGTATATAATTTTGGAAATCAATATCCAGCTTACTGACTGCAGATATGGAGCATCAAAACAATAAGCTCATCTAATATGGTGTTTTCCAAGTCTTTTCTGTAAAGGAACAAATAAGTGGAATAATAATATTTTGAGGGATTGATTGTTACAATAAATAGAAGAATATTAACTGGATGGAGTGAAACGTAAAGGCAAGCACAAGTTATAATGGAAAATTCAACTATGTTTAGATAAAATAAATGGAACGGGAATTGATATGCTAAGATTTTAGAGGAATTGGTGTCTCTAATATTGAGAACATCAAAAACATGACCACGATCCTGAGATAGAATGAAAGGAAGTACACTGAAGATATAGAAGTTGGGAAATTGTTCGAAAGCATTATTCTTGACTTGTCAATATATAATATTTTGTGCTTTTTTTTTTGAGACAAAGTCTCACTACACAGTTCAGGCTGACTTTGAATTCATTTTGTAAACCAGGCTGGCCTCAATCTCATGGAAATCCTCCTGGCTCAGCCTTTTCAGTGCTGGGATTACAGGCCTGCACTAACACGCTAAGGTTTTGACCTGTCAGCATTGATGTTCAGAGAACAACTAAATGGATTCAGATGGACACGTGCTTGGGTTTCCAGTGAGTGAAGGGCCTTGTGTTTTATAGCCAATATCAAAAAAAGGGAAAAAAGACAGAAACATTTTTCTATAAACCACAAAGATGTCCTGAAAACTTTAAGAAGAGAAAATGATACGTGAAACTTGACTATGTGGGATAGAATACCCTGGCTCACCTAGAAACTTTGAAAGATGAGGCATTCTCTCAAAACATGCCTCTACTTGGGTGCACTGTGATATACATCTTTCTCTTTAATATGTAGGCACCTTAATATCATGTTTATTTCATGTACACTAGATTTTTGCAAGAAACTATAAACAGTAATCTCTCTAATTTGCCAGTTTCATTTCAAATTCCCAAAGTATGAAGAAGAATTCAATGAATCGATCTAAGAACATTTTACACTCCCGTTGCTGAGTCAGAATTTGTATTTCCAACTTCTGAGCACCAGTTTCACAAATGAAAGAATATAGGTTACCAGAAGAAGCAGGCGTTCTGCAGTTCTTGGAGGTCCTGAATTTCTCTATTCCATGATAAATGGGAAACAGAAGAAGGTGACTCTATATAATTTCTTAACTGAGTGAGTTTTGAGATTGCATGGCAGGTGTTTGAAACCCTAGGAAGCCACCCCAGTATTCCTAGAGTTGAGAAGATGATACTGCTAGACTGTGAAGAACAAGGTGGTCTGAGGTGGGAAATAGAGCCTGACAGGGGACAAGACATACAACGGCTTTCTTGAGTGATCTATAGAGATCCATGGCCTTTGACAGTGAGCTTAGACCCGTATTTAACTAAGTCACTCAGAGGAAGTACTGGCCAAGAATTAGATACAGTGGTTCTTAGTGCTTACTTGGAGCCTAAAATAGAGGGCAGCACAGCAACTCGTGCTGCACTGAGCATTAAATCAAGAAGAGTGTCTCTTCAGTACTTGCAAATACTTCTTGGGTCTTTTTTAAAATTAATTTTATTGAGAAAGAAATAGCAATGAGTCAGTTTCAAAACAGGTTAGTAGGACAGTTGCAATAATTAATACATTACATATTGTCCTTATAGTAGTTATTCATAGTACAAGATGCAGACATGATATCTTGTCTAAAACACTATTAGTACAAATTTTCTTCTCTTGGTCTTAACATTCTTCTCTTCATGCATTACAAAGCTCAAGGGTAATGTCTGAAAAGATCAAACTGTTAAATATGTTGCATAACAAAACTCAAGAATTTGTAGAAATACAAAAGTTTGAGGCACAAAAAAAGATATAAAATATAGTATCTGGTGTCCAACTAGAGTTGCCAAGGATTCAAAGAAAAAGAAAATAAAACTCAAAACGAGAGAAGAAGAATCCAACATTTCAAACTGACCTAAAACACCTGTGATATCAGAAAGAGAGAGCAAAACTCTTCAAAGGAATATAATTCAATCATATTAAATTTAAGCAGAAAGATGAAGTGTGTATAAAGATACATTTGGTACTTTTAAGGATAAGGCTTGCAAGGTGTGAAATGAATGTACTGGATGGGATTGTGTGTTTATTAGACACCGAGAAAACCTGAAGACAGCAAGCCTGAAGACAGCAATAGTAATTACATATGGGTGAACGTAGGAAAAAATAAAAATTGAAGTGTTGACTAATGTATTTTCCAAATTTGTCGAGCCTATTCAAGGTAAGCTTATATTAAACTGCAATTTACAGGCAAAAGAAGCCAACCATACTAAGGCATATTAAACCAAAGCAAGTGAAAAAGAAACAACTTCAAAAGGACCTAGGTATGGATGGAAAAGCATTAGGTTTAAGATATCAGTCTTGGGCGGGGGAGATAGCTCAGTAGAATAAGCTCCTACCAGGCAAGGTCGGGGTCCTAAGAGAGAGAGAGAGAGAGAGAGAGAGAGAGAGAGAGAGAGAGAGAGAGAAAGATATCAGCCTCATTTCCTCATTTCTTACTAGAAGTATGGCAAAGGAGAAGCTGTGGCATAACAAGTTTAAAGAAGCAGAAGGCAAACATTAATTGAAATTTTAAGATGAGAAAAATATTCTACACAACTACACATGAAATAACTTTCTTGATGCTCAGAGATTGAACACCCTCAGACAGATTCATACTGAACTTTTATAGGTAATTCTGCAAGCAGAGAGAAGAGTACATGGAAAGGGGATATGACTCTACACACAGAGTAAGAATGACGCAAGTGGAAACGACCTAAATGACGTCATACGTTTTGTTCCTACATAGCGGTTTAAAATACAAAATAGTATAAGAAGATACAATGCAGCTTTGGGTTTAAAGTTTATATAAAGTACTCAACTCACATATATGGAGAAAGAATGAAGAGAAATATGCTACTGTAGGAATCCTCAGACCATATGTAAAGCGATACAAAAGCAGACCGTGAAAATGGAAAGGTGCATCTTTCAGTGTGCCATCATCCAGTATAATTACAAAGTGGCTTTTGACTAAGGAGAAATAACAAAATAAAATGAAGGAAAACACTCAATTAGAGGAATGAGCAGAACCAGAAATAGAAGAAAGAAATTAAGAAGTACCAAACACCCGATTAACACTAGTCATATAAAAATAATCACATTACATGTAAGTGTTCAAAGAACCCTCACGGAAAGGCAAAGATTGCCAGGTGATATTTTGGTTACTTTTTCCTATGCTGAGACAAAATACCTGACACCCAAACAAAAAGGAGACATTTAGTTGGCCCACAGTTTGGAGAGCTTTTGCTTCACAGGTGGCTGGCTCCAAGGTGGGGTGGCATGGGACAGGGACATCACAGAGAAGATACAGTTCATGGTGAAGGCAGAAATCACGAGGCAACAAGTTGAAAGCAGGGACCTTCACTGTGTCCCTTCTCTCTTATCCAGAGTGCCTGCCCTTAAGGGGTTGGCACTTACACCCAGGTTAGGGCACTCTTAATTCTACCTGGAGGTGTGCCAAACCAATCAATGGATTGATGTAGTAATCACCCACCCCTGGTCCCAGCATCACACGCTCCACTTCTAGGCACCTCTGAAAAGCCCAACTTATGACTGCATGAGCCTTTGGACAGACATCTAGACACAATCCTCAATAGCTGAACCAATGAAGTATTTATTAGTTTTCCCCATGAAATAAAGTTTGAATATAAATACACCAATAAATTAAACATAAAAGAGGATATGCCACATTAATGATAAGCAGAAAGTAGCTGGGATACCTACTCCAACATTAAGAAAATTAAATGTCACCACAATAAATATTGCCAGTGCTGTGGTTCACAGAATCCTCTTGTCCCTCCCCAAATATATCCATGTCTGAATCCTAGGATGTTTTGAAAATGCTGCATTTCATTAAAAAATGATTTTGCAATGGGACTAAGAAGCTCAGAAAGGACACTTTGTCCTGTGCATTCTGTGAGTGGCAAACAAAATCTCGCATGTTCTTGGAGACAGAGAACCTTCCAGAAGGAAGAGTAGGAGTGGAAAATGGCAAAGAATGGGAAGTGCTGCTAGCTTTGAAAGTGAAAGAAGGAGGACAAGGGCTACAGAATGTAGGTTTCCTCCAGAGGTCAGGTGAGGAAAGGAGAGCAGTTGCTACCCAGAGCCTACAGAGAGGAGCACAGCTCATGTGTGCAGAAGATTGCAATATTTGAAATTTTGCACACAATTTATATTTATTATCTAGATAAATCCAAAAGACAACAATTTTTAGAGAGAAAAAATTATCATATTCCAGTTTTTGACTTTTCCAAAGATGGAGCATAAAGCATTTGAGGGTTAAGTGAAGTCCAGGGAGATCCACTCAGGCATCTAACTTATAGAATAGAAAAATTTGTGTTCTCTTAGGTACCTAAGTGTTTTCTTAATCTGAGTGGTGGAAAAATATAACAACTGGAGAAAGTAAAAGAGATCATTGTATGAGCTAAGGATCACTTTGTCAAGAAGAACAGTAATTCTACACATGAACATATCCAATGGGATTAAGATATGTGAAACAAAAACTGCTAACACTACAGTAACAGATCAGAATGTTCGAGACTATAGTTGGAGATTTCAATGTTCCTCATTCAAAAATCAATAGAAAGCTGTAGTCTCAAGTCAGAAAGAATTCAGGAACATTAAACAATTTTCACAATCTTGACCTGGTTAGCACCATAAAAGTTTTCTCAATAGCATCTGAAAACATATTCATTACAATTCTTTACAAATAATACCTCCAAGATGACAATATTCTTGTTTATAAAAATTAACTCAATAAAAAACACTTACATGAATGTGTACCATTTCCAATGCCTTATCAATTATTATTATACTTTCTTTAGAGTAAACTTACAAAAAGTACACGGAAAAAATTAAGGTTTCTTGAAGCAAGTGCTACTGCTTAATTATTTGACCAATCTTGCATACTTATATATGTTAATCTGAGCAAAAGATTTGATGGTAAAAATATGTAATATTATAACCATTGTTAATTTTTACTTAGCTTTGAAACTCTGTATCATGTGCATTGTTGTATGTTACTCTGTTTCTTTCTTTGCTTTTACGATTTGTTTTTGCTTTTGTTTTTGTTTTTACTCTTTAAAATAAAAAACAAATTAAATTTAGAGGAAACAAGTGATACAAAATACATTGAAACCACCATGAATTTTAAGTAAAACTCAGGAAGAGGTTAGTCATTCTAATACTACTAACATTTAGAAATACAACAAAATACTTTACTTTTCTACCCAATACTACGGGCCTCAAACCCATAGAACCTGCATAATATTTAAGACAGTAATAAAACTGAATTTTTGTAGAAAAAAAAAAAAAACAGAATGAGCAGACTCTTCAGTCATTCATTACATTTTCTTTTCTCATTCTTTGTTTATGTATCTATTTAGTATTTAGACAGGGTGTACGGAGTGTACAGGGTCTAACTGCATAGATCCAACTCCTCATGATCCTCCTGTTTACAGCCTCCCAAGTGCTGGGATTACAGGCATGCACTACCACGCTCAGTCGCGATTGACATCTCAATGCACTCCGGGGACAGGGCCAGCACTGCAGGCCTGGGGATGGAACTCCTGGCTTCTGCATCTTCCTGAGCAGGTGCTTTAATCCACCGAGCTATTTGGCTTACCCTTCTCATTCTTTAATGTCTGAACATTATTCCCAACTAGAATGTTGGGCAGCATATTTGTTCAACAAATAACTGTCCATTGCATAGAACTTGGAATGTATAAATTCCTTCTTCACCCTAGAAATGAAGACTGTTATTATGCATAATGGTCTTATCCAGCATTTTCTCCTAAGGGTCTTTCTCTATCTGTGAGAGCCAAGAGAGCCTGAGGTTAAGTGGTTTAACCTGAAGGACTTGCTGATAATCATTTTCCCTATTTTGCTTGAGAATTATATTTTAATTAGTTCACTTAAACTCTTAACTGGATATTCATTGTTGTTTGTATAAAGAGCTCTTGCACACATCTGAATAGGTTCCAGCCATCGTGATTTCATACTGCACAACCATGTATCACCCTAAACTGGGCTCACCTGTCCACTGCACTAAACATCCCATCACTGGCTCATCTGCTTTTATTTATAATACTTATTTTAGTTAATTCATTTTTACAATCACTAGCTAATTGCCTAGAATCCTCTGAAAGTGTTGGTATTATCCAGCATCTTTAATGAACACACAAACTTGAACATACAATCAGGTTTTCCTGCTGCAACATGCCTTCAGTGTTGTGATGACCTACAGACCTTTGATGACTTAATTAAAAAAAAATGGTCACCTCAGAGCTGTGCATAATGATACATTCCTTCATCAGATTTAATTCTCCAGGGACAGATAGTATTTACATTCTGTTCTCTTATCACATCATAAATATTGATTTTCTTCAGATATTGACCTCTGGCCTTCATCTTCATACTTTCTTTTTAAAATTCTTGCTAATGAAAATTGTTACTGCCCCTCTCTTTGATTTTCTCCTCCGTCATATCATTAACCAGGTCAAAGCATTCCTTAGTTTTTTTGTTGCATTAGACAACAATCCAAACTTCTTGAAATGTGCTGTAGATTATAGGGAAGTTGCTTGATCATGAGTGTATGATGCTGGATTAAGGTGTAATGTGGGAGTGAAGACTGTGTGATAGCTACCCTGACATAGCACAGTACTGGGTATGGACAATAGAAGCGTTCCCCCAGGCATGACCGGCACAACCCAAAAGCTTTTAGCCTTGTACGGCATAAAAGTAAAGGGGAGAGTACTGCTTTCTGCTAGCTACCTCCTACCCATTCTGCCATGGACGGTTTCCCCCAGCCATACCCCTCTGCCACACCACCCTACTTTGGAGCGAGCTGAATTTGTATTTAAACATCTGTAAACTGTTAACTGAAAGAAACGTGTTGTCCATTAACCTACATGTGTCTATGGGTATTTTGTCTCAGCGATGAAAAAAGTAACTAAGTCCCTCCATTTTAAAAGACCTCATAGTCTCTGTCTCCTGCCTGTCTTCTGACCAGACTTTCCAGTTCTCCAGAGCTGACTGTATTCTCATTACACATGCACTGCTTTTATTTGTAATACTTATTTTAGTTAATTCATTTTCACAGTCAAAGCTGATTTCCTAGACTCCTGTGAACGTTTCAGTGTTATCCAGCATCTTTAATGAACATACAGATTTGAAAAGCTGGGATTTTTTCTTTTTTTTTTTTTGTATTTGGGGGGGTGTTCTACAGGGTGTTCAGGTTCTCACTACTAGATCGGACATATAGTGATCTTCCTGTTTTCAGCTTCCCAAGAGCTGAGATTACATGTGTGAGTCACCATGGCCAGTCTCCATTGGCATCTCAGCATGCCCTGGGTGTGGGGCTGGCACGACAGGTCCGGGTATCGAAGCCCTGACCCCTGTGCCTGCTTACAGGCAAAGAGTTGGGGTGGTTTGGATTCATATAATAAGGATTTCTCTTGCTGTTAGGATTGTCCCACATGTGTCTGGTGTGTCCCTGACCAGACAGGTCCCTGATACCTAAGACGGCATTTATGTTTGCTGGTTTAGCAAGATTTGTCTGGTGTGTGCAGCTCCAGTCTGATGATCATTCATTTACTCATGGATATTTGTCTTTTTTGTAGCACAAAAAATAGTACGGACCACATCTGTGGGCCGAGTGTGCTTATTGCTATTATGATGAAAAATATTTATCTTTTCACAATAGCAATTTTCTGACACTCCAACAGACCCAAGCTCCTTCGACATTGGAGCCTTTGTGTTTGTACTGTCACCATCTGCAGCAGATTTCCCGATGTATGCTGAAAAACCAGCTCCTAGCTAATATTTAGCCTCTTCTCAAGAATCTCCTATCTGAGGGCTTTTCCTGATCATCTTAACTTCTCCCCACTTATATTTTCTCCTTGGTCTCATTTTTATCTTTATAATTCTTTGAAATACAGCATTCATTGTTTTTCATTCTTCTTGACTTCCTTTGTGCTAAATTAGTACATGGAGAATAGGACACTTACACTACATGAAGACAATGATATGTTGTAAATTTTATTAAATGAACAAATGAGATTGTGGAAGACCAGTTGTTACAAGAGGCTTTGGTGTAGAAAGTGGGAAAGGGACAAATTAGTGAAGTACACAGTCTCTTTAAGGCAGGAGGATTAATTTTTAAGAAATTGTAATAAAGTAGGGATACTTGTCATACTTACCAGGACTGACAGAGTGCACTGGGTCAACTCTACTACAACCCATGGACTGTACACTTATTAGTTAATCAATTAAGTTAATCATTTATTAGCTAACCAAAACACTATGACAGCAATAAAAGAAACTGAGGCCAGAGGAAAGAGAGGGTATCTGAGAACTCTATTTTTTTCTCAATTGTCTGCAAACCTAAACCTGCTCTCAAAATTAAAATCTAGGCCCCAACTTCTGGTTTTGTGTGAAACTTAATTTAAAGCCCCTTTCATTAGCTAACAATGTAATCTAAAGACACCTGGACAACCAGTCCCAGCCTGTTCTGCATGAGTGGAAGTGTAAACAAAGGAACTCACTCTAGTTCAGTGGAAGGAGGTCTTTGGAAGGGACTAAGCAATGCCCACTAGGCACAGGCATGAAATACAGAAAACTGAAACCTAGTTGTGCTTTCATAGTGTCTGAATATTGAGGCAAATTCTCATTCTTTCATCCAGATGGAGAGCTCAGAGTCCACACCTGAAGACATGGAGTTTGAATCCTCACGCCAAATCAGGCCAACTAACTCATGGAGGAAGAAGCTGACATCGATTTGTGAGCAACCTGACTGAAGATTACTTGGTGATGGGGGCCTGCAGTTTCCCAGGACTCTGATGTGAGACTAAGAGTTGTTGAGATACATTAAACTATAGGAGACATGCCCCCGGGAACCAGGGCACAAGTGTCTCCAGCTGACTACTGTGCATCAGGGAACCTTGCCTGTTTTGAGAAAACCTAACACATGACAGCAAATGAGCAAAGAAGTGACCAATCTTGGATATTATGAAATCAGAATAACTCTAGCTGCAATAAGTCCAGGAGATCAAATGCGGAGCATGAACATTTACCCTATTGAAGACAACTCAGAGAACATATGTAAAATCTAGTCTGACTTAAATATTCAACCTCATGTACATCACAGTGAAGTACAACAGAAGCATCACTGGAAGACCCATGTTCCAGAACAAAACATCAGGAAGCAGGTGTCAAAGAATTATTTGCAGATCCAGAAGAGATGAAATTAGTTCACATCCAAGGATAACTAGTGAATGTATACTGAGATGTCATGATTGTATATCACCCAGAATTTTGAGCAGGTATTGGTAAATTTGATTGAGGTGAATGATATGAGATACTGAGAAAACAAATAAATAAGACCTGCATTTCAAAGTAGAGATAGTTTTGTGACTAAGCAGTCATTTTCAAGGAAAATATTCTCCACCTAGTAGTGGCCCTATGTTCAGCATCAGCTCCTGTATCGAAAATGTAGAAATTGCCGCAAACCTGTGTGACGGTAATAGTGAAAGAAGTGCGTCATTAGCCTCCTAGTCCCAGCCCAGACAAGAACGTCACCATACACTGTCGGAAGCATTCAGTGAAAGTGAAGGCTTGCAAGTCTTGGAAGAAGGAGAGCTACTTAGAGGTGAAAGTATTTTTCTCCCACCTCCAACACTTACAAAGCAACAGATTGAGAACTGGCCTGTAAGAATGTATGTCAAAACATGTGCTGTTAATCCCTGCAGTGTTTTGTGTACCTTACAGAATACATAGAAGGCTGTATGACATGCATACTACCCTGCTCACGTGAATTTCATGTTCAGTGCTTCGATCTCCAGCTGTTACAAAATCCTACCTGTTCTATCTCTCATGCAAACATGCAGATGAGAAGGACAGAGAGAATTCTTAGACGTGAAACCTCAGTGATAACAACTTACAGTGACTCTCAAGGGATCATGCTTTATGTCTAATTTAGAAGCAATGCACATATGCAAAGTAACAACGTGAACCAAATAATTTGTTAAAGAATAAATTATTTACCCAGATATTTACTGTATCCAAATAATAAGGAATTAATTTATTTTTTATTTTTTATTTTTGCGGAACCGGGGATTGAACTCAGGCCCTTGCGCTTGCCAGGGAAGCGCTATATTCCACTGATCCATCTCCCCGGCCCGGAATTAAAAAATTAAAGTGTTGATTTTTTTAAAATAGTGGACTTCCAATTCTTAAATATTGACTGTTTCAAATTGCCACCTATAGTTTTCTATTTTAATGCAAATCTTGTCATTCTCTTACTTTAAATACCCATAAGCATAAAAAAAAACCCAACTGAAATAAAATCTTAAAAATGTTTAATATTGCCAGCTATGTGAAATCCTATGATAAACAAACCTTTATTATTTCCAATTTATCATTTTTATTTTTTAAAGACTACAAAATAGTGATAGAAGATAAACAGTATGAGAAATGATACAAACTTTCACTAAACAAAGTTAATGTTTAATTTTTTTTCTTCTTATTCTTACTTTTTTACTCTTGAATTTCTTATAACTTCTTTGTCATTATTGTTTTGTTTAAATGAATCTTGCATGTTTATATCTGGTAATCTGAACAACTATGTTCTGGTTGTTCGTTCTTTTTAATTTTCTGGAGAATTTTAAAGTTTAGTTTTAGTGTCACAGCACACACATGCATCATTCCCTTCACACACTGATATTAATCCAAAATAAAGTATGGCACAGGAAAAATTAATCTAAAAAATTAATCATTTTTTTTGTTAGGTGACTGTTATAAAGTGAATAATCTATATCAATAATTTGTATATTCAAAAGAAATCTCCTTATGTCATTATTGCTATGAGACTAATGTGTGAAATACACTTAGTTTTAATTAATCTTTCTGATCCACAAATCATGCTTTCCAAACAGATCTGTGGGCTCAACTGGGGCAAAGAAATTCCACATATATATTCCTCATGCTACAAATAGTTCTCTAAGACCTTTGAGTTAATTATTTCTCTCTTTTGATTGCATAAGTTGGCCACTTGAACAAATGAGCTCTGGTAATTCAATGTAGAAAAAGTGTAGTTGAACTTGCCATTTTGTGAAGGACAAGAAATAAATGTGAAGTAAAGAGACCTGCATGTTTAAAGTTGAAAAGAGCTATGAAAGGGGTGCGAAGATGTGCGTATTTCTGAGAGATTGTAAGGCAAATTTAACTGAGGGATTCATCCAAGAGAATGCCTTTCAGGCAGATATAAGAAGACATAAATATTAGGGAAGAAGAGTAACAAACTGGGCAAAACGGAAGCTAAAGCATTTTGAGAGAAAGAGAACTGAATTGACCATGCTCTCTGGAATAGGAGCAGCCAAATGTCACTGCGGGAGATCACTGTGCCCAGGAGGGAGTGAGCTGGGGACCCCACGGGACAAAAGCTCCAGGACTTTATCAGGAGTTAGCCTGGATAGGTATTCTAAGTATTCTGTCCACATTTAGAAAGGAATTCCTTTTTTTAATTTTTTATAGGTAAAAAAATTCTAAGGGCAATTGAACTCTTCAATGTATTTTAACAAATGGCCCCCGTCTTACAATCTATGCTTCTTCCATCATGTTAACAAAATATACTGTAGTCTTGAAAACTGCTAAAAGAATAAACTGCAAGTGTCCTCGCCCCACCAACAGGCGGTGAGCATTTTCAGTAAAGCATCTTTGCAATATTTGATTTCGTCATTCTGCGATGTATTACTTATCTATCAAAATGGGATCTCATATGCCAGAAGACTATGCAATTTTTAAATTTCAACTAAAGAAACAAATTAACAAAAAGGTTTGCCTTATCTGATTGCAGTAGAGAACAGCATCTCAGTGAGAGAAGAGTGCACAAAGCCATTTAAGTACAACCTCAGCTTTTCCTAACTCAGTGTCACGGCTATGTCTAAGAAGAAGCTTTACTGCCGAAGACCTCCTGTACCTCAAGGAAATGTTTAGGGACAGACGATTAGACCTTGTGAAAATGACTGCCTTATATTTCCATTGTTTTGTAACCTTTTTCCTTTTTGATCTCCCTTAGAAGAGTAACAAGGGGTCGGGGAGATAGCTCAGTAGAATAAGCACTTGCCTGGCAAGCACAAGGACCGGAGTTCAATCCCCTGTTCCGCCTCCCCTCGCACAAAAGAGTAATGATGTATAAGTATATAAGTTTGAAATTACAAAACAAGTAAAAGTTTTAACCCATTTGGGAAATAAATAAAAAGAATAATCACTGTGAAACTATTGACCTACTGGGAAATGTCAATTATTATGCATTTCTTTTTATATACATTTAAGTGAAGCCATTTTGTAGATAAAATTATGTTTCTTGCTTTGAAATAATATTCTATCAAATTTTTTCTTTATTATAATGATCATCAAAATCACCTTTTTCAATGGTGACAGAGAATTCACCCAGGGGGTAAATCCCATTCTCTGAACTTCTAGAGTGAAGCTTTTTTTAAAAACAGGGAATCAAACTCAGCCCCTTGTGAGGCAGGTGCTGTGGCACTGAGCTATATCCCCAGCCCCTGTCTGAGCTCTTAAAAGTCTCCAACGTTCCACTATTATAAATAAAGGCATTGTCGACACTCAAAAGAAAAAGAAAGAAAGAAAGAAAGTGATGAGGACATTTCACACCTCTTCTGTTACTAGAAGCTGAGCGGAATCCTTTGCCATAAGGAGGATTACTTTCCCTGTATGGTTTGTCTCCTTTCACATACTAATTCAGAGCACAATGTGGTCCTGTGACAAATGCCTAGTCACCAAAGCAAGTTAGGATCACAAGGATTCTCACATCTCTTTCATTCTTCTTACATATTCGAATGCACATCAGTTTGTTTTATAGTGAGGTTTTCCACAGTTCTCTTACGTACTGTCGCTTTTGCAGGAAATATCTACAGATGGCGTACTCCAAAGAGACAAAACTTTAAAAATCATCAACAATCAGCCACAGATATCAGTGCAAAGATAGAAACATACTGAAGCTTAGTTTCAAAATCTATCCAGGGAGCTGTAATCCATAGTTTCACTTCTGAGGTCAGAAAAACTAGAAAGCCATTCCTCTAAGCAACAGTAAGCAGTGAGAATGCTTCTTGTTTACGAGTGTGAAGTGGAATGTATTCGACTTCTTACTTTGGTGATATATTCTGACTTAAGAAAAATTATATTTGAATTGCATGAAAGAATAGCACCTCTCACAAAAAGGAGGGAGAGAGAGAGGGAGGGAGGGAG
>NW_004524633.1:10952149-10962511 GCF_000260255.1 Octodon degus
AAAGAAAGAAAGAAAGAAAGAAGAAAGAAAGAAAGAAAGAAAGAAAGAAAGAAAGAAAGAAAGAAAGAAAGAAAGAAAGAAAGAAGAGACTGACTAGGTCTCCCTTTAAGCAGTATAAATATTTTAAAACTTCTAAAATATTCTTTTGCTTTGCATCTTAACTAATAATTATTCTTTTTGAAGTTTTTTAAATGTCTTTGCACAGTCCTGCTTAAGGAAGCCTTTATCTGCCTTCTGACTCATACTATTAGCTTCTCATCTACGTATTCTCTAAGTTCTCCCAGATTCCACCTTTCATTCATCCAATCTTTAACTCATTTTACTTTCTTCTTGACAGCTAGAGTTTTGACATATAGTGTTAGAGGCTTTCAACCCTTGCTGCAAAACATGATATCATTGAGTCTCTTAAGCATAGGGATTTTTTAATCATAAATTCTTTGTCAAATATGAAATAATTGGCAAGGAATATGCTTTTGATAGTCTCAACTAAAGACACCTTTAATATTTAGGTATATCTTCTCTGTGACTTGAGGGTTGATGTTGACATAATATAAACTCACATGGTAAATAGATTCCAATGAATGAAATTAGTTTAATGAGTATCTTAGATTGGGCTCGTACAACAGAGTAATATTTTTGAATGTCTTATAAGAGATATAAATTGTGTTGTAAATAAAGCCATTACGTATATGCAAAATCTAGCACTAAGTCAGACCCCTGTGAGAACGCTCCTCCAGTTTCTAGCTGCCATCTTCTGTTGTGACCTCCCATAGTGGAAAAGAAGAACCCCAAGGCTCTGAGGAACTAGCACCATTCATAAAGCTTTCACTTTCATGACCTAAATCACTTTTCCAAGGTCTTCTTTGGAGGACTTCAATACATCCATTTTGCTTCCCATCATAATGAAAAATTCTTATTTTTGAAGCATTTAAGGAAGAAAAGAAAACTTTGATAATCTCATTCCATTTTTGTATGAGATAAAAGTAACTGTGAAGAAGAATGCAAGTAAGGTAAACAAGTATATCCATGATTTTTGGGGTTTTCCCTGTCTTCTTACTGAGAAACAATGCATATTTGGGAAATTTGAACACACATCTTATTCTTCTCAAAAATCCATGATGCCAGGCTGGCCAAATAGCTCAGCAGATTAAAGTGCGTACAAGCAGTCGCAGGGGCCGGGCGTTGGATCCCCGGGCCTGCTGTGCCAGCCCCGCCCCTGGGGCGCGTTGAGACTGCAATTGAGACTGGGCCAGGTAGTGTTCACCTGTAATCCCAGCTCTTGGGAGGCTGTAAGTGGCTGGATCACTAGGAGACCTTGCTAGTAGAGAGACCTTGAGCACCCTGTAGACCCTTCTCTAAACTACAAAAGAGAAACAGAGAGAGATGGATAGAGACAGAGAGAGAGAGAGAGAGAGAGAGAGAGAGAGAGAGAGAGAGAGAGAGAGAGAGAGAGAGAGAGAGAGAGAGAGAGAGAATCCGTGATGCCAAAGGCATATATATTCCATGGCACATGGCAATAATGTCTTCAAACTGTCCACATGAGTTTTTAATCAGAAAATAAAAGGGACCTTACTCCCTTCATGTCAAAAGATTAGTAATGGGTCTGTCTAGCTCACTGTAGAAGTGACAATACATTTTGTTTACAATTAAAGAGCCGCTCCTCCTATTTCAATCGATTGAAGTGGAAACACGGTTGAATTCTCTGTGTGTTCTGTATCTGGATCAAGTTGGCATTGTTTCCTCTGACTTGGTCACGAGTTTAAAATGGGCCGTTTCAGAGATGATTCTGAGATCACTTAGAAAATTTCTTCATTAAAAGGCTTCCTAGTTAACCCACTACTATTACAGACTACTGGACTCTATTGGATTACTTTGCTGAATTCAAGCATCTATAATATATGAATGGCAGTGGAATACCCATCTCCGACAAAAGTAAATAAAAAGGGGGGATAAAAATGAAGTTCCATTTTGTAGTGAATATACATCTATCTATCTATCTATCTATCTATCTATCTATCTATCTATCTATCGATGGATCGATCGATCTATCTCTCTATCTATCTGTATATACAAAATAGCATAGATATACAGCTACTTTCTCTTACTTCAGTGAGAAGAAAGTTTTGAACTAATAGTGTTTGGACAGGATTTCATGTCTGCATCTCGTACTATGAATAACTTGCAAAGACAACAATATGCAATATATTACTCTGTCCTACTAACCTGTTTTGAAACTGTATCAGTACTACTTCTTTCTCAATAAAATTAACATTTATATTTAAAAAAGGCTTCCAATCTCTCCTTGCCTTGACTCAGCACACTTCATTCTTCTACTAAGACTTCCAATGCTCCTCACATTTCTTAGACACTGGACTATACTTTTCCAAGGCCTTTTGGCACAAGACAACTTGGTCCCTTTTTGGACCTCTTTGCACGTTTGAAACCAACAGTGTCCAAATCTGTCCTCAGCGTGCTATAAGGAATGGACCCTTCTACTCTACCACAAGTAGGAATGCAGCTAATTTCAATTATGCCCCATTTTTCATTTAGTTGCCTGGCAGGAAGCTTCAGCCAAGGCTTTTGCCCTTTAAATTTTCTACTGTTGAATCCGACCCTTATGCAGCATGCCATCAGACCACTGGGAATACAATCAAGCTCGCTGTGCTGTATATTTGAAGTTCTTATCACCAAAATTAAGGTCGGAAGACAACCATCCCACATCAGCCCCCTTGGGAGATGGGACTCTGAGCATCTGTCCTTAGAGAGATTGTGCAATTCCCAGCTTGTATCTTGGTTTTTCTGTCTTCTCTGACAAGCTGTAGATGGTTGGTCGTAGAAGAGCAATAGGGAAGATAAATTTGCGCTCCATCCATGGCAAGTTAACACGGTCTCTCCCTTCCTGTTAAAATGTGGCTTTTATTCAGACACAGAAGCAGTCTCCTTTTAAATACTTCTGGAAGGAGTACACATTTAATTGGAAGTATCTGCTTTTATTTACCTCCCAATACATGCTACAGGGGCAAGTGGGTATACAGAAGATGTGAAAACCCCCATGAAACAGTGTGCTGATAGCAATCGGTTCCTGGGCTTACCACCCTGTGGGACCTGCGGACAGCCTGGTGCCTTCTCAGCCAACTGACAGCACAACAATCAGTGACTATGGGCCCAGGTGGAAGACAGAATACTTGTGCCCACGCTTGGAGTTCCAGTCTTATTGTAACATATAACATCCCCTTTGAGTGTATGGGGCATCTTACAAATTTATGGATTATCTCTCACATAGTCCTGAAATAGCTATGAAGATTAGGCTTAATAATATAAGTAAAGTGCTCTGTAGAATGCAAAATGCATTTTTTATGGAAATTAGAAATTTTATCATGTTTTGATAAACATGAAGAAGCTGCTGGAGATGTTTAATAGCAGAAGACAAAAGATGTTAACCTGATAACAGTATGTATGACGGATTAGGGGAGGATTAGACTAGAGGCATGGAAATCAGCTGAGAAGCTATTATAATATTTTATTTGTATAATAAAAGTGATATATAAACAGAGATTAGTGGGGAAGAAAATATGAATGCTTTTATTAAGGAAACTGAAAATACAACACAGGTCAAAACTTACAATAATTCATACATAAGATGCTGTTTTTGGAATTCTCCCATGCATTTCATGCCTGCAGCACCAGGAAAAGAAGTATGCAGACATAGTAGCTGTCCTACAGTGTCACCCTTAAAATTCACCAATCCTGCATGCCTTCATAACTTCCTGTTTGCAGCTAAGGTCTTTTTTTAAGAATTAATTCTATTGAGAAGCAAATAGAAATGAAAAAGTTTCAAAACCAATTAGTAGGAAAGTTTCAATAATTAATACATTGCATATTATCTTTGTAGTGGTTATTCATAATACAAGAAGCAGACATGATATCCTGTCCAAACACTCTTAGTACAAATCTTTCTTCTCATTGAATTAAGAGAAAGTGGCTGTATATTTATCTTAACTATCTTGTATATACAGATACAAAATGGTCCTTCATTTATATCCCCTTTTTTTGTTTAGTTTTGTCAAAGAGGGGTATTACATTCACGCACCTACAATTATTTAAATGCAAGTCTTCATTATTTAAATGAAGTCTTGATCCATGAGTCTGCCAAGATCTCTTTCTGGCCCTATGAAGGCACTTGGTGCAAGTTCAGGGAAAGGAAAGAACATTTAAGAGTCAATGCAATCTGAAAGTAGCCTTCACTTTGTGTCAAGAGAAAAATTTGGTACCTAAGAGGCCACTGTTTGCTGCTCACTATGTGAGATAATCCTGAAGAATCTCTCTCTAGGGTCTCTTGCAACATTTCCCCTGGGCTTGTCCTTAGGGAGGCATGACAGAAATATGTTCCTTTAAAGCATCCTGTATTGCATTCTTTGTCTTGTTTCCTCAGTCCCCTTCCAGGGCCAAGATCATGCTTGCAGACTTCAAGATATCTGTACAGTCAGCTCGTGAGGTAGGGCAATTCGTACTTCCATTACACTGCACAAATATTTAGGTACTTACCTTTCCCACTTGGTCTTAATTTCCTAGGGGAGAAACCTAGGTATTGCTCATCTGTGACTTCTTCAGGAGGTGGTTTATCATGCTGCCCAGGAAGATAAACAATAAATATTGGTTGAAGGACAAAGCAATAAATAGCTAGAAAGCCTCTTTAATGCAAGCCCTGCTGGAATAGCTGTCACTACACTGAGAATCGTTGCTCTCAAGCCTTGCTCACATGATTTTCCTGCCAGGAAAGGGTACATGAGTCAGGTGGTAGAATTCTCTGCTTCCTTTGGAATGTGGGTGACATTACTCTTCTGCACAGGCAGCGACCCAGCAGACCTCTAATCTGAGTCATTTGGATGACAGATTCATCTCAGCCCATTTGCTGTGGCCTTCTGTTGGCAAAATCCTGAATTAAATGCCAACTCTCAAACGTTAAGGAAAGCTGTGCTGAGACAGAACGGAGGAGCATGGCGTTAGGCAGTTCAGGTAGAGACTTCACTGCGCTGAGCTTGGCTTACTGCGCTGGGCTCAGGCTTTAGGAATTCATCCCCACTCCGATAGGAAAACAAGGCTGACTGCGACTTCAATGAAGCTGGAATTCTATTCTCAGCTGAGGACACTAATGTGAACATAAAGCAGATTTAGAAGGCAGAATTGGCAGAAAGTATTCCCCCAAGAGTTCTCCGGCACTGTGTACCATATGCAGCAATTCAATTCCTGCGCTCTTCTTGCTTGATTGAGAGCCAGCTAACGAGGTGGCAGCAGTCCAGGAGCCGGTCGGGAGGAACGCAGCACCACGCACGCAGGTAGACGGCACCAGGACGTTCTCAGGGTGACTCCTTTCCTTCCAGACAGCACAGTTATACTAACATACTTAGTAAAATATAAATGAAGACACAGGATCCAATAGACTTGAAGATGACAGATAAATTTTATTTAATAGGCCATAAAACGTAGCATATGTGTGAAACAATCATTTCTAATCATCTCAGTACAGAGAAAGAATAATATTTCTTTATAGGCTGTTATGATTACATGATGCGTTTTTAAAAAGCTGCAAATGAATAAATTGACAATTTAATTCTGTAGTATATTTGGAATAGATTGCATATCTACCACAGCAGATCCATGAGGCTGCGCGATCTTAGGAGGCATTCTGGATTAACTGATTCTTGGGATAGGAGAAACTGAGGCAGTTTCCCGAATGGTGGCTTCTGCAGCCCCCTTCCGGTTCTGAGTAGAAGCCCAGGCCAAGTAGTGCCTGTCCAGGCCCTGGCAGAAGCTCCTGCCCGCTGCTTCGCACTCACGCAGAAGGGCTGCGCTCTTCACAAGTCAGCTGGGGGTTGCGTCCTGCATTCCCCAGCTTGAGTCATTAGGGAGTCACTCAGGCCTCTCCGCAGCTGGCGCGGAGCATGTGGGTTTCTGCCCAGAACCTTTTCAGAAGTGTAACTGGCTGAAAAGTGAATTTTCTCTTCGCAGGCTGCATCCAAACCGAGCAAGTGGAGTGGAAAAGGAGAGAAATCACCCAGTTGCCTGTGAAAACTTGGAGTGTGTTATCAAAGCTTAAGCCCATAATTGACTTCTCTGTCTGCTCTTTCGTAAAAGCCTTAACTTATCATAGTTAGGCCAAAGGCTTTTATCTTGACAGAGGAAGGTGGGAGAGAAGAGTTACTCGCGGAAGACAGAGGAAAAGACAAAATTCTTGGTTTTATTTTAAGTGTCAAGTGCTCAGTGAAGGCACAGGCTCGTTGTAGAAAGCTCCAGTCATCTTTCGCGCTCCTACATTGTGAAGGCTCATCATGTGAGGCTGAGATTTCTAAATGTCCAGTGTTATACACATCCGGGGCTGTCCAGCTGGCAGACGCTAGAGTTTGGCTTCCACAAGATCAGCTTGCATTGGGAAATATTTCCTAGAGTGCTGTTTATGTCCACTCAATCAAAGAGAGATGAAGAATTAAATTAGAAGGCTATAATCAGTCCTGTTATATCACAGTCACAGCGCTAACAGATTTATTTTTAAAGCAAATGTTGTAGTCTTCCAGAGAACCCCATGACTAAGAGAAGAACAAAGCCTAAAATTTTACCTTCAAGAATGTAGGAAAATACAGCTGTGTTAGACCCAGTCGGAAAGCAACATGGTGTAGTAAGGCTCTTAGACTAAAGTTGGAGGGTTCTGTCCGCACTCGTGAGCTCTCCTCACCTACATAGCTCTCAGGGCTGCCACCCAGTCCTCAGTGTTCAAAGAATCAATATGGGCAAGAGACGTCAAATTTCCCAGCCTAAACAGAGAGATTTAGTCAGTTCATTTCACTTCTGCCGTTGATGCTAACTTTAGGGGAATCATATATATTAACACCCAAATCAGAATGCATTTATGACAAATAACATGGTTGCTGATTTTATTTCTCAGATACAACATGTGGAAATAAATACCAAAATCCAGGAATTCTGTAAGGTGTGACCACCCTTTTGTACTATGACATGGTGGCCCTAATTGATCTTTTGACATGAGATTCTAGTCCACTGAGATCTCTATGCAATGCTGTGATTTAGGGGGATAAAGGAAATGATTTTATGCAGTGTTAACTTGTCTAAGGCATTCTAGTTAGCATCCTCAATAGCTCTGGTTCTTTTTTTTTTTTTTTCTTAGTTCCATTAAAAAATACTTTTCATTTCCATGACCATCCACCTAAAATCTAGAGTTCAAATTCTTGCTGTATTTGCATTTTCACAATTGATCAATGACTCTGTTTCTCTTTGAGGGATACATACTAAGTCCCAACCAAAAACATGTATCTGATGACTGCATTTGTACCTCTGGTCCCGAATAATGCACTCTGAACTCCAGTGTGAAGATTAAATGTGCCACCAAATTGCATTTTATTTTTTTATCCACTCTGCTGAAAGATAGTGCCTCAGTGTCTTCAGGGGACCTTCTTTCCAGACTGCTGGAGGTGGTCAGACTTTCTAATTCCAAGGAAGTTTATAGTCTTTAAGTGAAACACACAGGTGAATCCAGGAAATTTACCACAGCACTTCCAAGGCGGTACGCTAGTATTTGCTTACTAAACAAGGAACAATGGCACATGTATGTATATGGGATGTGCTAAAAAATAATATATCTTTAAATTTTAAAAATTATTGCAATAGGGCTGGCAAGATAGATTGATGGTTTAATCACCTGCCTGACAAGTGCAAGGCCCAAGTTTGATCCCCAGTACTGTATGCTTTGCCAGCCCTGGAACTCCTGGCCTTCTGTGCCTCCCCTAAACAAGGCCTGGTGGTGTAACTCCATCACATTTTGAGTCTGAGCTGTGTAGTGAGACCTTATACCAAAGAAAAATAAATAAATATTTAAAAATATATTATTATGAAAGAAATCTTGCTGCTAATCTTTCTCAAAATACTCTCTCTGCTCTTGTATACACTTATCTCACCATCCGTGCCACTTTCTGCAGCAGTTTGGGGAGTTGTTTTTCATGTGTTCAGTTGATTTATTGTGGCTGCTTCATTGTACTGAACACATTTAAGTGCTTAAAATTTCACGTTCATTTTGGCTTTGCAAGAGGCGAAAATCGCGCCATGTTGGACCTGCAGAATCAGGTGGAGGAGGACACACCACAGGGGCTTCAGGAGGCAGCCTTCACATGGTAGGAAGGGTAAGAGTATTCAAAGAATGGGGAGCATTGTGAGGGAAATTAATGGCAATTTTTCTTTGAATGTAAAACTTTTAAAAAGTTGAAAACATTCATTGTATGTTTTGTTCACCCTTGTAAGCACAGAACACACATGGCCTTCTTATACACACATACATATGAGAAGTAGCCTCCCCAAAAGCCCCTGTGTTTTCCAGCAGAACACATGTCTCTGACAGTGACCTGTTCCATTAAACATGGTAACTTCCTCCTTATTCAAGTCCTGAGGGTTCTGTTTTGGCTTCAGGGGGCAGCAACAAAACATCCTGTCACTGGATGTAAGGTGTCTTCTTACATATTCAAGTTGAGGGTCATTTTTTGCAGAGGGAGGCCACAGAATACTAAACAAAATCTAGAAGGTTTTGGGTTTCTTCAATAGCTAATATTATAGAGCTGTTGCAACTTAATAGTTTGTTATATGGAAGCTTATTTCAGAAATCAGAGCTAAAGCGAAGCCATTGCTCAGAGAAGATATATTTGATATGATAACATGTATTGTTCCCTCCCCCTTCTCTCCCTCCTTCACTCCATTCCTTCCTTCCTTCCTTCCTTCCTTCCTTCCTTCCTTCCTTCCTTCCTTCCATCTTCCCTCCCTCCCTATCTTCTTTCATCTTCCTTCCTCCCTTCTGTTTTCTGTAGCTCCCTCCATAAACAGTGAACTCTAGTACAATCGTTATAAACTATGATCTTCTTTGTTGTACCCAGAATTGTTAAAGGTAGCTTTTGAAATTAAGATTGAGGCAAAACTCATACTTTGTGGGGAATTATTAGGCTTGACAGCTTCAAATTATAAGATTTGGGCCTGTAATTGAAATCACATGTTTCATCTCCGTTTCATTTGCATGAGCTACAGGCTATAATTAACATCAAGAGGCAAGACAAGATCACGTACAATGGAGTCCTGGAGTACAGTCAGACCAGCAAAATTGTAACAAGCCTTCCTGTTATTCACTATGCAAGACTAGGTCTGCACAGTAGTGGAGAGGTGACTCTGGTACCTGGAAAGAGCATGAGGTGTGCGTGTTCTAAGTTCACCTCTAAATGAAGCGACAGTTGGGACTGCACTTACAGGGACTTTCATCCCTTGCCCTCGGGCTTCAGTGGTGTTTCCGTATCTCAGTTACCTGGCCCTTCTCAGCTTCTCCCAGAATCCTGTCATATATTCAAGACAGAGAATCACTACAAAGAACTCTCTTTCAAAGACAAAGATGTGAAATTGTATTTTGCTTCCGTGTCATTTCATCTTCCACTGCACAGGCAAGGATACTACCTCTGTGTTCTTTCCCTTCAATAACTCTGTATGCTCTTTGAACAATTCTTAATCATCTTTCAATAACCAATCCAAGTATCATCCTTCTTGGATGGTTTGTCTATGCATGCTCCCAGAAGATTTGGGTTCTGCTGTGATCTAAATGTTTGTATCCCCCCAAATCTGCACCATAGTATCTAATAGCAAAACTGACAGTACTAGGTGATGCATCCTTTACTGTCCTTATAAAACAAACCCTGGAAGAACTTGCTCACCCCTTTGGCCCTACGAGAGCACAGTGAAGAAAGTCATCCATGATCCAGAGGCTATGTCTTGCTTCGACATCGGATCTGCTGGGACATTTGTCATAGGCAGCTAAGTTAGATAAAATGTTATATGCTGTCAGATAAAGTTGAGACCTTGAAGGTGCCAGTGAAGAAGCAAAGAAACTTTACAACTGTGGAAAAGATAGGCACCTCCCCTTGGGCCAGACCTCAAAACAAAAGATAAATGAATGCACCTACTTAAGGATAATCATCAGAGATCATATTCTAAATAGGCATCCATCACTTTGAGAAAGCCTGAAAGAGCCCCTAACCCAACCCCTACAGTAAAGGCCCCTGTTGTGTTTCATGTCTGCTTGCTGCATGACTTGCTTACCCACTTGGTCCCAATTTAATTGATTTTAACTGAGCAATTGTGCTTATGATATTATTGGTTGACCATAGGTTTGTCCCACCTATTGCCCACGTGACATTTTCAATTTTTCCCACTGTGAACAAGCCTCATGTCATAGATTTACTCTATAAAATTTCCTGTAAAAGGCAGGTTCCTTGGCAACCCACTTGGGACTCCTGTCTGTCTGTCTGTCTGTCTGTCTGTCTGTCT
>NW_004524633.1:10962611-10972684 GCF_000260255.1 Octodon degus
TCTCTCTCTCTCTCTCTCTCTCTCTCTCTCTCTCTCTCACTCTCTCTCTCTCTTTTAGACAGAAGCTTTCTTTCTCTAGCAATATTGTTTTGCTCTTAACCTATATTGTTCCTAAATTTTATTCTTAGAGGACACATGCTCTTACGGGGCATCTACCAGATTGACAGTTTCTTTTCCCTAAATCACCTTGATCTTGGATTTCCCAGCCCCTAGAACTGAATGGAATAAATAAAACGTTCTCACAAGCAGCACAGATTATGGTCACATTATTTTTCTATAGTAGAAGAAATGGAATATGGGTTCTCATCTTTTTTGCCACATTTATTCCTGACACATATAAACTCACCTATAAATGTTTATCTCATAAGCAAGTGGCTTCCTCCCTCCTTCCATCTTCTACAATGTGGTACTTTTCTTCTGTGCTAAACACCTCATTTGTGTCCAGTTCAGTCAAGTCATTTCTAAACCAAAATGTATGCATTTCAATATTTCTAAGAAGCATGCATAGTTCCAGAATTCATATAATTTTAAAGTTCAGAAAGATTCTCAAAAGAAAGAGGATAATGATAGAAGAGTGAAAGAGTCTTAGAACATGTTTAGACATGATGGGATTTTAAAACTATAAAACACTCTGCCTTCCAAATGAATTGTTTTAATTATGAAATTGAAATTGAATGACACAAGGTACTTTTAAAGGAAGTCATTCTCAAAGGATGCCTAAGGTAATACTCACTTCTAGCTGGATTGGCCTCCTCATGTGAATGGGTTAGACCCAAGACCCCAGCTCTGGAAATGTCTCAAGAGTCTAATTCATGATATTAATGTGATATGAATAAGATTATCTCTCAGGACTTCTCCTTCTAGTACTGTATCTGCCTGCTGCATAATTGAATCTGAAAGTAGTCTAGTCTTGGTGGGTCTAAATCAAACTGTGGAGAGTATAGAAGACCTGTTTCAGAAGTACTATAATTCCTTGCTAGAAATTCGCTGTCAGAAACATCTCTAACCTTTCCTTACTATCTCTGTGATGTGGGCAAAAGCAATTCTATTGATAGGTTCATTTTCTTTCACTATTAGAAGGATAAATATTATCTAGCTGAAAGATATAACTGGAAAATGATTTCCAGAAATTAGAAAAAAATTTCATACCCTCATGTAAGTGGTGGGCAGATACATTTAATGGATTTAAACTATTTTAAATTATAAAATACATATCATCATTTTGAAAAAACTAGTGAAATAATTTTTCCAAGTAATTATCATCAGTGGCTGAGATTAGACACTGGTGACCATATTTCCATGATAAGGAAAATTAAAGCTGAGGTGACAATAAAACTATGCAGGAAAAAGTTTTAAATAATAAGGAAGAGAAAATAGCAAAGGACCTTCAGCTTGATAAGAGGTGCAGTGGATCTAGCTATGACAGAAAACCAACTGAACCATCAACAGAAGAACAGATGTGGCTCTTGAGGGGTTGCTGGCAAGCCTAGGGTTTGATAATGTTCCATGGTTCCTGGGCATGGAATCTTTTAGAAACCATTCTTCACACTGGAGGAGTTTCTTCCTTGTATAAGATGTGGCTCTGCAGCTGCTCCATTCCTTGGAGACACCATGGGAACCCAGCCTGCTCTTATAGTTATGATTTTTGTGATAAAATACACGGGGTATATGCCACAGAGTGTGACAAGGGAGGATACAGAAAACACATTTTTTGTATTTAGTGAGGAGCCATTCATTTACTGAGGCTGGAGAGTCTGTTATGTGTGGTACACTGTGTCAGTTTGAGAAGCCTACAAGCTTAAGTAACTGAGCAGTTCTATGTCTTGGGTGTAGAGGACATACCATTACTCTCTAGGATGCTTAGAATTTCAGATGCTTAGAAGTTTAACTGAGTTACTTCATTGAGGCCCAGGGTCCTCGCTTTGTGAACTACCTGAGCCTGTTCAAGAGGAGGGAACAGATACAGTGTGAATGCTCCACCTACCCATGGGTTGGGATGAGTTAGCCTGCTTACAATAAAAAGGAGGAAAAGCGGCTTTCTCCCCCATCTTTTGTGCTTGTTGCTTTGCTGTCTTTTGCCACCATGAAGTGTTTCACCTCTGCCACGCGACACTGCCTTGGAGCCAGCTGATTATGGGGTGAAACCTCCACAAACTGTAAGCTAAACAAACCTTTCTTGCCTTCATTGTGTGTGTCCAGTTTTTATCTCAGCAAGAAGAAAAAGGTAAACCAACACAGAATCCTTCTGTATGTTATCCCACAAAAGTCGTTGTCCTACTTTTCCTGGCATCATGAAGATAGAAATGGTACAATAGTATGCAAAGATTGATAGAGGAGCAAACAGGAAGAATTCATGGCCAAAGAAATCATGCCTTGATATAATCACTCTCTAGACCTAATCACAAAATGAAGAAAATATACATGGACAAATATATAGTAGAGCTTAGGAAGGTGGTAAGTAATAAATTGAAGATGATCATTAAAGTCTGTATCCTTCCTAGACAATGAACTTCAAGACAAATGACCTAATTTCTTCAACAAACAACTTAAAGAAATAAAACAGAAAAATGATGGGCCAGGGAGATAGCTCAGTAGAATAAGTGCTCGCCTGGTAAGCACAGGGACCTGAGTTCATTCCTTGGTACCACAAAAAAAAGAAAGAAAAGAAAAATGAGAGCCAGAAGGTCCACATTGTCAAATGGTATTGAAATTTAAGTTACAAATGAAAAACATATATGTATATTTTATATTTTATTAGACAACATTAAAATGCATTTAACATAATTTTAAAAAATGAAATAGGTACTTAATATTTTGGAATTAAATGACCTAATCAGCTGCAGGTCTCCCTGGGGAAATTTGCTATCCAATGGGCAGTTTTGCCAGCAGACAACTCTTAGGCAGGAGCTGATGTTACACTCTACCAGTAGAGTTAACTTTCCTCAGGGAATGCTGTTTTCTTGTTAGATTTTCCAAATGACTGGGTGAGAGGTCCACTCTGATTACTGAGTCAAAGAAGTCTTCTTAGAGCTAAGTGGCTGTAGACAGTTACCACACGGCCAAAACACCTTTGCGGTTACATCAGGGTTAGTGCTCAGAGGCAGACGTGGATACCACATGCTGCCAAGCTGACAAAAACCTCAGCATCATGTTGAGGGACCATTTCCAGGTGAGGCACCCTTATAGACTGAGCCTTGGATTCTACTATAACTCATTGCTACTGCCTTAGTCTCTCTTTAGGGACTGTTTCAGCAAAGTTAGGAAAAATACATATGCTGTATAAGATAAAATATTTTAGACTTAAAATGATGCTTCATTTTCAAATCTGAGGCTGCAGGATTTCATTTAACACAACAAATTTTATTATACTTGTTCATTTTCTCTTACTTACACACAGCTAATCTCAATTACCAACAGTGTTAGCCTGGCTATCCATTTTTTTTTTTTTCATCTTACAATGGATGTTCACTTAAGGCATGTCACCAGTAAATTTATAAGCCTTATTTTTTATGAGAGTTTTAGGGTATTGAAAAGTTGAGCAGAAAATGAAGAGAATACATCTCTGCCTCTCCCATGAGCCTCTCCACTGCTCACATCCTGAGCTGGAGTGTTTCAATTGTTGCAATCAATAACTCTGCGTAGACTCAGCATTACCATTCACAGTTCCACAGCATACACTTGAGTTCATTATTGACGTTACGCATCTTATGGCTTTGGTAAGTATGTAATGACGTGCATCCACCCTCTTATATCAGTGTTCTCAAAATGCTTCTAAGCTCTGTTCATGGTGTCTCTGATAACAACATATCTTTTCAGTGTCTTCATAGTTTTGACTTTTCTTGGAATTTCAGAGAGAGAAGGAGAGATGCAATAGGAGGGAGGGAGGGAGACAAATGGGAGAGAGGCAGAAAATAACAGATTCAGGTGATCATGGAGCCTGGAGGCTGAGACTTGACCCCATCTGGAGCTACAAGCTGGAAACTTAATGTAATGGAAACTTCAATCTCAACCCAAAGTCTTGAGCATTAGGAGAGTGGAGGCTATGCTTCAATCTGCAATGGAAGACCTATATCCAAGTGTAACCAACCCATCAGGCAGAGAGAATGTCAGTTCTGCTTCCCCCAACTTTTCTTTCATTCAACTAATTGGAAGATGCCCCATGCACTACAAAGACTGTACTCATTCACATGCTAAACTCATACAAAACCATTTTAACAGTCTCACCCTTGAACAATGTTTCATTATCTAACTGTGGCCCATTTCAGTTGAAGCATAAAATTAGCCATTGCCAAATGATTGGACAACAGTATAGCCTCTGCTGGCTTCACACACATGCACACTTGTGTGCGTGCGCACACACGCACACACACACACGCGCACACACATGCACACACACACCCCTCTGAAACCACACATAATTTCCAAACAAAGGAAGTACAAGAATGACATCATGGTTATAGTTAACCTACCTAAATGCAACCCAAAATGCACTACCCACTTCTCAAGACAAGGAAGGAAAGTCCTAGAGGGATTCTTATCCTAACTAATATATTATGGTAGAAAATTAATGCAGCTCCAAAACTAGGATGTAAAGTTATGAACCTTTTTGTTGACTTATGAGATAGGGATATAAGAAGACAGAAAATGCAGATGTTTGAAATGCACACATCAAAATAAATTGAAAGTGAAACAGGAAAGTAAAGAATATTCATGATCAATATTGTCTTAACTTCTGGAATTGGCCATGTGGCTGTAGGTGGTATGCATAGCTACTTTCTTTCATCGATCAATGCTATATTTACTTTGCTCTGAGCAATTGTCTCAGCTGGTTATGACTTTTTTTTCCTGGTGGGATGACCCAAGTCTTCATTTCTGAAAGGTTGGGGTTACTAATAGTTATGCCTGATGAGGCTGTTGGACAGGAGATTTCTGTCATTATCGCAGGGCGTGGTAACACTAAGGCATGCCCCAGTGCATCTTCTGTATTCCACACGGGCATTTGCAGGATGGAATAATAGTCTAATTTCCCTTTTATAGCCAATACCCAAAAATCCAGTCTACAGAGGATCTCCCTTCCTTGCCTACTGAGTCAGGCATGTGAGGTGCTCAAAGTATCAGGGACGCGGTCTTTAACTTCTGGTTCAGTGGAATCATTATTGTGTCTCCAGGCAGAAAAACTCCTGCTAGGAAAGAAACTCTAGAGCAGCAAGCATAAATGAGGGAAACAAGAGCATATCCTTTGCTAGGGAGTCACTGGATTCGCTCCATAACAATTTGTACCCTTGATGCTTGGGATGTAGGAGACCAAGCACCACGCGTTGTTGGCAGACTCAAGTATGTATTTCCTTAGAGACCCTCTCCAGCCATGCACAGTGCTGCCACCCTGCTGGGACTGTATCTGTGTCCTTAGTAGGCTGCATTAACATTCTATCTAGCCAGTGACATCTGATGTTATAGAATATAAGAGGGCCTTTGAACTCCACGGTCATAGGCCCACTGCCACACTTGCTCTCTGTGAAAGGAGTTTCTAAATTTGAAGGAATACTATGTAGTGGATTGTGTAAATCAATGAATTGTAGTTTTGGCAAAACCTTACAGGCAGGGAAAATAAATCTCCCTCCAGAGTCTTTTTCTCTTCCAGAAGGAATAAAGTGATTTCTCTTCCATTAGGAAGCATTCAATTTAATCAATCCGTCACCAGAGAACTGGATGATCAAACCAGAGAATAACTTCTTACTGAAGACATAGCATTGACTCCTGCTGCTGGGAGATTGGACAACTAGCACTGTGGTGGGAAGGAGGGATTTGGTGGCTGGAACCTCGTTTTGCTAAGGTCATGCATAGCTTTTGTATCTGCTACTAGGATAAGAGTGTTTCAGCAATGCCAATAGTGACCAGAGAAAGAACCAACTGATAGCCACAAACTTACTCATTTTATACTCTTGATTATTATACCGGGGAGATAGCTCAGTAGAATAAGTGCTTGCCTGGTAAGCACAAGGGCCTGAGTTCAATCCCCAGTTCTGTCAAAAACAAAAACAAACAAACAAACAAAAAAACTCTTCATTGCTGATGTTAGTCTTTGGTAAGCATTGACATAGAATACAGATAACTGAATATTTTTTCTTCATCCTGAAAAAGGTATTCATATGCATCTGCTTCAGTTTCAGTGTAATGACTTTTAGAATCACTTCTTTCAAGTTCCTGACCATGCAGGTAAAAGGTAAATCCCAGCCTATGAAGTGGTACTTAGTTACGTATCTTTCTCGTACCTTTTCCTTCCATGCACAGCAAATAAGCATTGCTCTGCTTGCTACTGTCCAGTGGAAGCACTTATTTTTATACTCATCCATCAGCTATGTCTCCAAAGGAGCTGTGATGCTGTAGCTACTCATTTTCAGGTAGCATCTGCATATCTTGCCAAATCATTTCTAAACCAGTTTCAAGTCTGGTATTTGTCGACTGAAAGGTCCCATGAAGCAATAGGTACAAGCTAAAAGAGAAAAGAGTATAGTGGGAGTAGGGACCAGGGATATTGGGGCTACACTTAGATGTGCTTTATTTGTGGTTTTAGGCCCAGCTTGCAACTGATAACACACCACTTCTGCTTGATAATGGAGTTCTGCTTCCAATACTGAAATTAGTGTCTTGGTGGGTCAAATAATATTCACATGATGATGGGAATTTCACAGCATATGGCAACTTGATAGTCTGTGGTTAATTATTTAGTTTTTGATCTGCCAAAATCTGTTATATCCAAAGGAGGACAGTTATATTTACAGGATTGCAGGACATAGGTCAAAAATCATATGGGTCTGAACTTCAGTTGACTTACAAGAGACCAGTGAACAGTTCCTGGACAGTCTCAAATAGCATCTCTGTGTGCTTCTTACACTTCAAATATTGGGCCTGCTGGAACATGTGATTTAAATGGCAGAGAAAAATGCACAAAAGTCTGAATTTATTAAGAGCCTTCTGTTGTTCTTTGATCAAATCAGAACTAGTAGGTCCTTGGGTCACCTGGTGAGAGTTACATAACTTCAATGAAGAATATGTTGTCTCTAAACCTGAGGAATCCCAAGAGATATTACTCCTTTCCTCTGTATAAAAGAGGGGACAAATGCAAACATATCTTTAATCATGGAGGCAATATCTCAATGTTCTTTATTCTATTCTGCAAATAAAATACTCACTTAGAGAGAAGATCTATGAGATTTTGTTATATTTATTTCCAAATCTCTGGTATATAAATGCCATCTCCATCAATCTAAGATACACAGGACTTCTTGCTGCATTCAACCAGCAAAGTACAATTATTGTCATGGGTCAGGATGACAGTGTGCAAGGGAAAGATGATCACACTAGGATATCAGACTAGATAAGGAAATTAGCATAAAGAACTCAGAGTTGATACACCTATGAATATAGGACAATGGAAGTGTAATACTGAGTCCATCGGAAAGAAAAATGATTCTACTGATCTTGTTAAATGTATAGAGAAAAGGAACAAGCCAGATCAACAGCTCCATAATAGGTCCAAGGGAATATGCTAATTGTTCAAGCATTGTAACCACATCTGGTGCAGCATCTGCAATTGCATCATATTCGTCACCTGGTTAAGCTTATGATAATTTACTGTTATTCTCCGTCAACAGTCTGCCTTCTGCACAAATGGCAAGTTAAATGGAAATGTTATGGGAATCACAACATTTGCATCCTTTGCATCCTTATAGGTGGCACTAATCTGTGCAAATTCTCCAAGAAGGCATTATTCTGTTAGTCTATCACAGGAAAATCATAGGAACAAGAAATTCCAATAGGAACAGGAAATCCTAGTGTCTTACACTGGGCCTTTCCCACTGTTGCAGTCCTTCTACTCAGAACAAATGTGGGAGTTTTCTGAGAAGCTGAATATATCTATTCCATTAATGCATTCTGAAACTAGAGAAATAACCACTGGATGGGTTTGGAGGTTGTACTAGTCAGTTGTGCGACATTATACCAAAATATCTGGGAAAGGTTAACTGTACAAAGAAAAAATGACTTATGTTTGTCACATTTTGGAGGCTTCAGATAATCCCATTTCTTACCTTCCGACAAGGACACAACAGTAATAGATGGCATCATAATGATAAGAGATAGAAATTATATCTCAAAATAGAACACCAGACAGCAGTGTAGGGATTTGGTTACTTTTAATGCAACTTGCTCTTGAGCAAACTCCAAGTCACCTACACATGCCACCATGATGCCCTCTACAGGTGGCCCTCTCTGTTTCCTAAGGATGGCATACCACGAACCACTTATTAAAGAACCTGACAGTACAATGAGGATCACGCCTCCAACCTTTGGAGATCAAACATAAGTCTTGTCAAAATCATAACAGGAACCCAACTGGTAGCACTGTGAGATGAAACTGAGCTACACTTTGATTACCTGAGGTCCCTAGGTCCTTACTCTGTGCACCCCAGTGACATTGTGAGTGTTCTGCAATTAGTCAGACCAGAGCCAGTATCCAGTAGTTTTGAACAATGGACAGTTGCTTTGATAAGTTACAGTACCCTTTGAGCAAGACTTGGAGAACACTTATTTTATAGCAGTATAAATTTTTGGTACCAGCTACCATTCTCAAAGGGAACTGGCTTTATCCTCATTCAAATAAATTAGTGTATAAATAAGCCAAAGTAGGAATTGATCGAGCAGATGTAGAACTACTATTGAGCTATGCATTGGATTTTGTTGATTTGATCTGGAGATTTTCTGTTCATGTAGGTGAGGTAAAAATATAGCATGCTTTTTCTCTTTCAAGAAGCATCATTCACATGAGCTGAATTACAGGTCTACATCAGTCAGAGTATTGTGCTAGTGACCTACCCTTATGTGCACTACAGACCTGCTTTCAGCTTGCCTTTGGAGGCAAAAGGTCACCATGAGATGCCTGCCACTGTGGGTCCCAGTTGCACTACATGCAGGTCACACACTCCAGTGACCACTGATCCCATTGGAAGAGCTGGATTGCCAACAAAGAGTGATCACAAAGGGCCTGAAAAAATCTGAGCCTCCCTTTCCTGCTTTTGGTTTTTGGCAGAACCAGGGATTGAACTCAGGCCCTTGTGCTTGCCAGGGAAGCACTTATTCCACTGAACCATCTCCCTGGCCCCTGAGCCTCTCTTTACAAATGTAATTGTCACATTATTGATTTATGATAAAACCACCCTGACATGTTGATCCCTCTAAGGTTTTGAATTCCTTTCCCCATAGTAGGTTTAGGGTTTTCAATTGGCTCATGTGGATCAAACTTTTGTCTAGTATTCTGGAAGTTTCCAGCTATAATTTTGTTCTTCACTGCTATTTCCGTTCTATTATTTGCTAATGGTATGAGAGTGGGCATTATTGTTTTATTCTTTTAGATTTGTTAAGATGAATTCTATAGTATGTAGTGTGGCTTAACTTGGAGACTATTCTGTGTGACTTTAAGAGAACTTTAAAATCCATAGGCACAATTTAATTTCACTTCTTCATCTCTAAAGGTCATCTTCTATGTTTATATGGTTTTTACTTATGCCATTTTCTTTCTTTCTGGAGAATGTCTTTAAACATTTTTTGCAAAGCACATCCATTGGCAACACATTTTCTCAATTTTTCTCCAAGTACAGAGTTTTCCTTACCTTTTGAAGCATAACTGCAAGTTAATGTATTTTTCCAGTACTTCAAATATTTGTCTCTACCATTGTCACATCACTGTAGCTAAGAAAAAGCTGTATGCATTTATTGTATTTGCTCCTTTATCACTTGGGCATTTTTCCTTTTTCCCATTCAACTGACTTCTTTCAAGTCTTCTCTATTCTCTTGTAGCTTTATGTATTTTGAATATGACATATATAAGTATTCCATCTGGGTTAATTTGCTTTATTTAATTTCTTTCTTTGCAATGTAGCATACTTGGTATTCTCTACATTCCCTGTGTCTGAGTTAGGTTTCTGACCTTAATTGTGGAAATATTATTTTGTAAAGACATTGTTTCTGCTACTTCCTTCTCTGGTTTTATATGCATCTATATCCATTTGTACTTG
>NW_004524633.1:10973149-11004397 GCF_000260255.1 Octodon degus
TTTTTCATTTATTCATACTTTTTATTTCTCCTTTGTTATATGTTGCCATCTTTCACTGAAAAGCGGGCATGACACTTTGCATAAAATTGGCCTTTTGTAACGTAGAGCCACAGGATGAGAGGAGTACAGTCATTCAACAGACTTCAGAGGAGTTCTTAAGGCTCTAGTCTGTGACATTCATCAGTGCATCTAAATTTTCTTTTTCCTTTTCTTTTCCATCAGTAAGACTGTACAGATAAAGTTGGAGTTGGGTATTTTGTTATATTAGACAGACTAGGCTCCAACAAGGGAGACTTTGATAAAGCAATTCCTCCTAAAGAAAATTGTCCTTAAACAGAACACAAAACACTGGCATATTTGAAAGATTTTTCATTCCCTTCATGGAAGCATGAAGAGATCTCAGAGCATGTCTTCATAGAAAAAAATCACAAAAGGGTGAGACACTATCTGTGACTCCCCAGAATTTCACCTTCTCATATTTTCACTTAGCTTCCAGCAATCTATTATAGTTAAAATTCCATACCTCAGTGCTGGTTTCCTACAAGATTAAGTTTCATGCATTTTTCTCTAATCAGTTGTAATTATCTGTCTGTTTTCACCAATTTGACATAGAAGTTTGCCTTCTGGTCCCCCTACTTGATAGACCTAAAAATTGTTGATTTTCAATTTGTTCCTTCTTACAATGGAGTGACAAGTGAAAACTGGATACTAGTAACCTCTCAAACTACTTTTGTAGTTTAAAGTCACATAAAATAATTATCTTCCAGTGGAATCACAAGTGTATTGGTGTGGCAGAAAAACTTGATGACTTATGATGCGAGATAGCAATTATTTATGACTGTGCATAGTTCCTATTCCTCAAACATTAGCAAGACCGTGCATAGACTTGCTTTTAGCAAGATGATATGACTTAATTGAGATGAGACATGTGTACATTTGGATTATGTCATTTTGTTAAATTATGTTAAATCACAAAACTACCTTACAAGTAGACAGAGAACTTTACTAGATTTAGGAAGCAAGTAGACTTATAGGCAGGGAAAGTTTTTACAAGAAACTGAGGTCAGCCTTTAGTCAGCCTTTAGTCATGATGAAAATGACATCAATCAATACAAAGGCCTGCAAAGAACCACGGAGCTGCTGGGAGAAACAAGCACAAGTGACTATTCCCTCAGCTAAGCTTCAGAGAAGACCAAGAACCAGAGAATACCTCAGCTGAGTGTGAGTATTTTCAATCACTTGCCTTTAAAAAAAGACAAAGAAGACTTGGTTCATAAAAATTAGAACATCAGGGGAAAAAAAACATTATTGTACATTGTACCGATTTAGTTAGGTTTATCTAGATAGTCAAGTTTTAAGAACCAGCCTTCTTTAATTTGTAACTTCTTGATGTGTCATTGAGCATGTCTCTAAAATTGACAGTTTTATAGTTTTTAAAATACCAAAGCTTTCTTTCTTCTAAATTTGCATCATTCTCTGAAATGGATAGGACATTTTCAGAACAAAAATTCCAGAGTGATGATCAGTCCTCCTTAGAGTCAATGTTGTGTCAAATATCCATAAATATTTTGGCTCCAGCATGTCTAAATTTTATACTTCTCAATATGGTTATGACATTTGTGTGTAAAGAAGAACTGAGATTTGTAGTTTCTGGGAAAAATAAAGTGTGCTAAGTAAAAGAAATGTAAAAAAATTACCAATATTTACTGAGTTTTACTAATTTAATAATTCTCACTAGATTTTTTTGTCCATAACTATGGATACTAATTTGTTTAAAAACTCCTAAAACTATAATTCCATTCACAGAAATATATTTTTGAGTAAATTTGAAGTGATTTATCAAAAATATAAATAAAGAGAAACTCTTTTTATCGATTTGCTTAACTAAATTCACTTAAAGCAAATATTCTTTTGCATTTTTGCTTTGATTTGTTTTTGCTTTGCTTTCTGAAGTACAAGGTTGAAACTTTGCCTTGCACCTGATGCGAGGCACGTGCTGTACAACCCTAATATTCTGCTCCTTATTCTCTTTTTCAGTGAATTACTGTTACTGTTATCAGATAGGTTGTGTGAATATTTAGAGATATTAGAAAGCATTAACACTCCATTAAGATGTCACAAGTACCACGGATCTCTATGAAGGACTTTAGAAAGAGGGAGCCTCACTCAGATTTTCTTATCATAAAAAATGTATTTTCAGTGCTGGGGAGACTAGCTTAATAGTCTGAGAAAGACTCCTGGAACAAACTAATAAACATCATGTCCTCGAAGGCTGATGTTCCACATGCTTATTAGTGCAGTGTGGAAGAAAATGATAATACAATAGCATTTCACAGTGTGAAATGTACAAAGTTGGAGAGAGACAGCACGCATTGTTGCCGGCTAATGTGCAAATGTTCACTGCGAGGGTGACGTCCCCTAGGAGAGAGACATGAAACAACTGCCTTCACCCTGAGATGTTGCCAAAGCTGGAATACTGATGGGTAGCAAGCAACTTTCCTAAGCATGAGGAAAGCAGAGCAGCAAAAATAACTTATTGGATATTTATATTTATTGAGATCTGGACATCTGTGCTTTTGCATAATACGACTTCAGGAAGCAGAGGTTGGTTTAGTATGTAAATGCTCCTGTTGACGAGCTACCAGAAGAAGCTCCTTGCCTTTCCAGCTGGCTGATCTTCTTGTCTCCCTCTTTTCCTTTATGTCCAACCTGGAGCTCTCTAGGAAACTGTTCATAATTAACTTTCTCCATTTTCTCATTTCACAGATCCATGGATTTTAAGACTATCAACATTGGAACAGACTTTATAAATAACACAGTACACTCATTTGACCCCCTATTTCTCTTAAATGACTCTCCATTTGTGTATGCGTGTGGTCTGTATGGGTGTAGAGATGCATACATGGACATGAGTTTACCGTTCTCAGGGGCTAGCACATCTTATATGCTAGTATATCTTCTTCAATAAAATACATTTTAAGTCAGATTGAAAAATATCTAGGAAAATTTTTTGCAGGATTCAATATTTAAAACATCAGGCTGATATAATAATTCAGGAAGTTCATGGCCAATTCAATTTGGGGAAAATTGATGTTGGCTGCATCCCATCCTGGATCACCAAGGCAAATTCTGCTGCATGATCTGAAACACCCGTTCTTCTAACGGTCAGTTTCACTGCAGCCAGAAACACTGAGATGCGAGTAATGGAGCCTTAAGGAAAAAAAATCCATTTAGACTTCTATCAATATTAAAACAACTTCAAGTATATCCTCTAGAAGGATGCTGCCCATTTTATATGTTTTAAACAGAATAAAATATAGTAAAACAAAAAGAAAATAAAAGCATTAGAAGCAATAGAGTTTGACTCAACAAGATGGTAGGAATTCAACAATGGTTGTCAAGACCAGCCAAATGGCTCAGCAGATTAAAGTGCCTGCAAGCAGGCACAAGGGTGAGCATTTCGATCCCTAGATCTGCCGTGCCGGCCCTGCACCCAGGGCCCACGGAGACGGCAATTGAGACTGGGCATGGTGGCGAGCGCCTGTAATCCCAGCTCTTGGGAAATTGTGAACAGGTACGATCTAGTAGTGAGACCCTGAACACCCTGTAGACCCGTCCCTAAAATACAAAAAACAAACAATCATACAAACAAACAAACAAACAAAAAAAATGATTGTTGTATTGCATAGTGTTGTCTTCAAATTAACTGCTCAGGTTATGTAATAAAGGCATGCAAAATTGGTCAAAGAAATTAAGAAGAAGAGAAAAAAGAAAAAAAAGAGAGAAAAGGAAATTAAAAAGAAGAAAAATGATTTAACATTAACTCCTCCATTTGATAGGCCAGTAGAAATCAGCAGTAAAATTATTAAAAGTATTCAATGTACATGTATATATATTTTTTCCCTTCCTTCCTTATTTCATTTCTCCTTTCCTTCATCCCAGATATCCCCTCCCTTTGAGCAGTTTCCTTCTCCTTGACAGTACTTTTGCACCTTTCCAATTGTATTTCCTCGTTCAGGTTCTCACAAACCTAAGGAGACAGTACTGTATTCATACATGCAGGTTGGATTTATTTTACTTATGAGTATGGTCACTAGTTGCATTTATTTATCTATAAGTCTTGAGTTTATCTTTTTTATAGCTGAATAAAACTCCATTGTATAAAAATGCCACAGCTTTTTTATCCATTCCTCAGTTGATGAGCATTTTGGTTGTTTCCAAGATTTTAGCTATGACAACCCACAACCAATAGTGGAGGGCCTGTGGGGAAAACGGAACCCTTCTGCACTATTGCTGGTAGTGCAGGCTGCTCATTTTATATTTCACTATTAAGGAATAGCATTTGCCCTTCTGAATCTAAAAGCTTGCCTCCTGCCTATGAAATCCATTGCAGGAACATGAAGGCCGGCTGATGTAGCATCAGCATAACTGTTCTTCTCAGGCAATGTCGTAAAGACTTAACATGCAGTATCTCTAGGGAAAAGTTTCCTTCTAAGTAGTTTGTTAGAGATAAGAATTCTGAATGGGACTTGGGAGATAACTCAGCAGTCAAAGCACCTGTCTGCCAAGCCCAAAGTCCTGGGCTCCATCCCCAGTACCACATGCCATTCTGGCTTGGAACCCTGGGTGCGACATGCAGGTCAATGAAACTGGGTGTGGGGGTGCACATCTGTAATCCCAGCTCTAGGAGGCTGAGACAGGAGGATCACTATGAGTCTGAGCTGCATAGTGAGACCCTGTACTAAACAGATAAATAAATAATTAAGAATTTTTTTAAAAAAAGAATTCTGATTTGGAAGGTAGAAAACGTTGAAGGAATGGATATCTGTGGCTGAGCAGGGACTCGATACAGTATCATATGATGCTTTACTTCTAGCATTGTTAGTCACTGTACTATTCTTCTGTATATAATATAGACTGATAAATTCTTATATGTACTTAGAAAGGACTTTGATTAAAAAATCTCACTAGAATACTTTTTGGAAGGACTAAAGAAACACACTTCAGGAGGATTTCTAACAACACCTACCAGAGCCATGATCCCATAAAAAGGTATCAAAATTTCCTGTGCCACACAGAATTGGGAAAACACTACTAAATCATTAGGTAAATGAAGTTTACCTCCTGGCTAAAGTCATTACCTGTTTGTATTACTTAAAATATGCTTGGAATCTCTTTTGTCTATTAGGTTTTCTCTGAGTGTTCCTTTTGATATTTGCATCATACTGTACGATTATTTCATTATCAATATGTTCTACTGAGAATACTAGTAATATTAATACCAGGTTGGTACTAGATAATTATATCAGATAGTCCAAATTATGCTCTTACCTAAGTAAAATTTTCTGCATACTGTTTTAAAGAATGGAATTGGCATTTTCTATACCATGATATTTTCTATATAATTAAAGGAAGTCACATTATTATTATTATTATTATTATTATTATTATAATTATTGCAATGGTGAAGATCAGACCCGTGGCCTTGCCCATTATAATAAAAGGCCTTATCATTTAGCTATACGTCCCTCACTACCCTTTGATTTTTATTGATTAATAAAACACAATCAGTTAATCATTTTCATGCCCGCCATAGCCAAATCTCAAAATTCTCTAAATAGTTTTGGAGATGCATAACATAGTACTGTCACTATGTTTACTGTCAAAGAATAAAGGCAATTAGCATATAAGTGGACAGAAATAGTTCATTTAGTGAACTTGTGTTTCTTCCATCCCAGAGTCTAAAGCAAAACCTATCTCTTGGGCTGGACACTGGGCAATGTAAAATCAGTTCTATATGCATGACATCTTGGATCATTCTGTTGCATCAGTCATCCTAACAAAGTCTCCTATGGTGAAGGCCTACAGTGATGGTCTTCACACTGCTATATGGTGAAGAGCTACTGTGATGGTTTTCACACTGGCCTATGAGGAAGACCTCCTGAGATCGACTACACACTGGTCTATGATGAAGAGCTACTGTGATGGTCTCCACCCTGCTTTATGATGAAGGCCCACTGTGCTCATCTTCACAACGACCTACTATGAAGATCTTCTGTGATAGTCTTCATACTGCTTTACAATGAAGAGTTACTATGATGGTCTTCACACTGGCCTGTGATGAAGAGCTGGTGTGATGGTCTTTACACTGGCCTGTGATGAAGAGCTACTGTGATGATGGTCTTCACACTGGCCTGTGACGAAGAGCTATTGTAATGATGGTCTTCACACTGGCCTATGATGAAGAACTGGTGTGAAAGTCTTCAGCGTGCTTTATGACAACCTGTTTTGATAATGTTATTGGAAGCTGCTGATGATAAAATAGCTCCATGTTTACTAAGAACTTGAAGTACTTGTTAGCTTTTTTTGTTTGTTTGTTTTGTTTTATCCAGTATCAAGGATTGAACTCAGGGCCTTGTGCTTGCCAGGCAAGTGCTTATTCCACTGAGCCCCAGCCCAATTTTTAGCTTGAATATCATGTTTATCCTGGATATTTTTTGGTTTGTTCCTTTTTTACTGTACCATAAGAGCAGTCATTGTCTATCTGGAAGAAAAGATACTATATTTATTTAACTAATAGAAATGACTATGTGTTTAGAAAGTTATTCAATTTTTTTAAACATACATAAGATTTCATATGATAAAACTAAAATACTGTTCCAGTTGCATTATTTTTATAAGCTGACTTTAATTTTTACTTTACAATACTATGATTATTTTTAAAATTTGGAATACTTGAAGAAATTTCAAATACATTCTATGCGCAAAAGTAAAAGATAGAAAAATTCAGTCATAGTTCAATGGCAGCTACAGCCTGCAGGCCTAACTGGTGCTTATATTCCATCTGGTTTGCGCCTATTTCTAGGGTAGGAATGTGAGCTACACGTCGAAATGACCCGATTCTCCATAGCTGGCCAACCAGCTGTCACATTTCAGTGAGTTATAATGTTCATGTTCTTCCATTGAGTTTACTTTGATATTATTTTCCAGTTTAATGAGATTTACAGATTGTCTTTGACGTGGAAGTTCTCTTAATGCCTTATATGTTTATTCTTATCTTCTTGTCTTTTAAAAGCTCTGTAAAATAAGAAATCACAACATGCTATTTTGTTCTGGTTTTGACTGCAGGGCATATGTATTATTCAGCAAGCAGACCAACTGGAACACGGAAGTATGGCAGAAAAGCATTTTTATTATGGTTATATAGGATTATCTGAATTTCATTAGCTTCTGTGGGCTTGAGCCTGAAGAAATGTCCTTCATTTCCATTGTAAACTTGCAAAATTTCCTTCCTTGAGACCTGGCTAAATAGAGATCTCTGGCTCAATAAAATAGTTAGAAACTGGTATACTTATACATAACCCAAAATGTCAATAACCAACACTTTTATTCCATTTTCTTTGCTATATTTGGTATAATATTTTATGTTTATAATTTTCCTTAGTCCATATTTTGAGTACATACTGATTTCATTCATGGGAGGTATGCATATCCTTAATTCCTTTATCTTCTTGTCTTTTAAAAGCCCAGTAAAATAATAAATCACAACATGTTATTTTGTTCTGGTTTTGACTGTATTCCTTATTCATTCTGTATTTATTCTGTATTTATTCTTTATTCATCCTGTATTCCTTAATTCTTTATTCATTCACTTCCATTCCCACCCCTCCCCAATATTAACAATTCTTGTTCCCCTTCCTATTTGCAAAGCTTTATTTCTATGTTTTCTTTAATTATCTTTAGGTAATACGATATCATGCCAATTTGTGGCTATTCTGGAAGTAGACCAGTAGTGGGAATGAAGATTTGATGTTTTTTATTTAGATTATTTTGGCAAGTTTCCTTATCTCTTTGACTCTCCATTGCTTTGCTGGGAAAATGCAAATTGTAGTATTCATCTCTCCTGACTTTCTGGAATTAAATCATATGATGCAAATGAAGCCATGAAAACATAACAGGCATTCGCAAATTTAATTTGTAGGCATTTAAATTTATAGAATTGCTGTTTTATTTTAGCTCACCTAGCCAGGTAAGATTGTTGATTGTGATAAACCAGATACAGCACTCAAATAGTAATGACAAAGTGTTAATTGTGAGTGTGTAGACTAGTTTGAAAGCAATAGTGTAAGACTGTGATGAATTACCACGCCATTGTAGGGACTCAGAAATACATGGGAGCAGCACAGATTTGTCATCTTTTCACCATGGAAGTTATGACATTTGCTTTCAGGTTTTGACTTTCTCCCTCCCCCCAAAGTTCTACTGCATTTCAAATTTTATACCAATACAGCTATAAATTACACAGCACCAAATCTGAAATTGATTCCACTTTTTTTCTTTACTTCATTGTATATCTCAATAATTGCAAGTTACTATTTTTGGTTGCTTTTGGAAATTAGCACTCAGGTTAGTATTGTATGTTCTCTAGAATAATGAAGTTGTATTTGTTCTCATAACCTATTCTATGTGTGGTACTGAAAGGCAGGGAGGATTCTAAAGCAGACTGAAGAATCATGCAGTCTTGTGCTCATGGAATGTACTTTTTAGACAAAATACCAATTCCATTTTGCTTCTCCTTGTCTCAGTTTCTCCATTTCTATAAATAGAATCCCATGGTGTCAATCTCATAGAGATCTCTTGAAGTATAATGCAACATTCACAGTAAATTAGTAAATGTTTATAATTTAATTTTCAATGAATATTTGATTTCTACTTCTGACATCTAAATCTGATCATCAATGGCTTTTCTTCACTGAAATTTCTATGTTCAATGTAAGACTCATTGCAATTTGTTTAAATGATAGCATTACTAGTTAACTGTCACTAAATTAATCATACTCATGCTATTTTATCTTGTGGTCCAAGCATCCTTATATATTTACAGTCCTTAGGGAGTAAAACTCTATACTTTTGCTTACACTAGCTCTGCTGAATTTATTGGCTCTTGTTTGTACCAGCTCTTCTTTTTTTCCAACTTCTACTTATCTGTGAGACAGAATAATGGTTGTAGCTTGTATGAAGCCTTTGTATGATTCATTGCACTAAATGAAAACATAGTTACAAATGCCTTCATTCTCTCCTTTCTTCCTACTCACCTTATGTACAAATCACATGTAAGCAATCATATAGTGATACTGCTTATAGTGGTTGACAGCCATTATATATAATGGTCTAATATTTATAATGTTTGTTTTACCTGTTTATTTAAATATATATGCATGGTTATAGGCCATATGTCTATTTTTCTATGCATGAGTTTTTAAACTAATTTCCCTTTTTTATAAGTTAATAGTAATACTTTGAGGATAGCACCCCAAATTTATGATCAGTGTCTACTTCATTATAAAGGACATTCATTATGTAGTATGAGCAATTGTCACTTTTTGTTCATTTAAGTTTTGTATTGTTCAAATATTGCTGGAGAACAAGAGACATCCCATAATAAACAATGACCATGTAAAGCCAATATCTCAAAAAGACATAGGAGATTAAGAATCCAGGGCAGGAAGTGATCAATCAATTCCTAAGCCAAAGCAAGTCATATGGCTCTTAGACTGACTTTCCCAAATTCCATAGATTTGGCCAATAAGAAGATAATTAATCCAGATGATTTTAGACAGTTTCTCCCCCAAGACATAGTAGCCAGTAAAAACTCCATATCTTCTTCAAATTTCCATGTATCCCAACAACTTCTATGGAACTGACCCAGGCCAACTCCAGTGTATGTGGCTTAGAGAGTGTATCTGTCACTGCAAATGGACCCTGAGATTCACACTCTTCATTCTGAAAAATGTATTTTTGCCTGTTTTGAAAAACAAGCATTGTCTTACCTTCTGATGAGGCTGAGAAAGAAGTGAGAGACCTTTACTTTTATTACCCTAGAATGTGTCTCAGAAAAGCTAGCCCTAAGTATTCTAAAACCACTATTTGCATATTTCCAAGAATGTTAATCAAGTATCTTTGAACACATCTGTCAAAGCTGTGTTCAAAAGTTGTGCATAAACACTAGACACATGGAGAGTTATCTTGCATTGTGTGGGGAAAATAAACATATGTATATATAATGATTATATATTATTATATTACATATTAATATTAGCATTATAAACTCGAAGAATCATATAAATGTAATCTGATTATGCATGATAAGAGTGAGTTTCAAAGGGCCAGCAAGATAGCTCAGCAGATTAAGTGCCTGCCTTAGCAAGCTCAGGGACCGATTTGATCCCAGGTCCCACGTGCCGTGCCAACCCTGACCCAAAAGCGTGCTAAGCCAGCAATGGAGTCTGGGCGTGGTGGTGCACACCTGTAATCCCAGTACGGGGAGACTGAAAACAAGAGGATCTCTATGAGTCTGAACTACATAGTGACACCCTCTACCAAATATATAAATAACAAAAAAAGCTTACTGCTAATGACAATAAAAAAAAGATTAAGTTTCAAGAATTAAAACTAATTAAAGGAAAGTTAATTTCAAAATATAACTCTCACACTGCACTCTAGGGTAGGATACTCATAGCTTGGATCTACAAATTTTTCTCTGTTCTAGATGATTATGTTACCTGATACATTTGCTACAATTATATATATTTGCTTCTATTATTTTGATCTAATATGAGTACTTTGGTGTGTTAACTTTAATTTTCTACATGACTAAAAACCGGGTACTGTAAAAATAAAATAGAGATACTCTATGACAAACAACCTCTTAAAGATATTTTTTCTCATAACTGATAAGAGAGAAAATGAAAGATATGAAAAATTGCAAAGTGATAGCTTGTGACAACACATGATGGTCTTTCATGCAGTCTACTTGTAGTAATAAGACAAACTAATGCAGTAGGAATTATCTCTCAAGTTTCCTAGAAACCAAGTTGGTGTTGCATTGGAGTTATGACCCTAATGAAGAATAGAGGGTTCATAAATTGTATATTTGTTTCTGTTATAGATGTTTTGAATCAATCTTTCACTTAATTATTTAGCAATATTTTTTATATCTTTCTGGACAGTAGGTTAAAATCTTCACAAAGATTTACTACACTTAGTTTATAACATCAATGAATGACAACTATTTTTCATACCAGCATCATTGTCTTCCCCTAAATCCTAAGCTTCATGGTGGTAAGAATATCCATTTTGTTTACTCATTTATATTCAGTGTTATAGAATGTAGCAGATAAACAAATACCAGTTTGCTAATGTGAAGCATCTGAGTTCTCAGTACCCAAGTATGTCCATTTTTGTTTCAATGATATAAAATGATATAATTACTTCTCTGGTTCTAGTATGCTTGGAAGCTTGAAACTTCCCATTTCTACCCAGATTTTGATGAAATCATTAGAGCAAACTTTGATTATCAAGGTACTGTAGTGCCTTTCCCCCTCCATTGTGAGGATGAAAAGCAGAGATTGTCCTTTTAGTTTTCGGGATGATGGAGATCACCATGGTTGTCTTGTTGAACTTAGAGAGATAAGCTAAATACAAGCCTGTTTGGATGAAGATTTTGTGCTTGTGGATCAGTGTGAGCCTACATTAAAATATGTTATATTCAATGATTAAAAGCTAAAGTTTAATTGCTTTTGATCATGTAGAAAATGACATCAGTACTCTGTCCTCTCCATCCAAACCAAAACTAAAAGGGCTGAGGGGAAGGAAGGTAGAACAGAAGAAAAGAAGGGAGAGAGATAGGTACACAGGGAGGGAAGGAGGGAGTGAAGAAGAAAAGCTGGCTTATCCTAGAGTTTCTGTCTGGAAGTTACCTGCAGCTTAATTGTATGTTTTTATTTCATAACTGAATCTTTCCTTCCTTACCTTTTCAGTACTTTGCCTGTCTGGTTGAATTTATGACCACTGAACTGTAGTTTGCTTTATTCTTCTGAAAGTGGTTTAAAAGTGTTTTGGAACTCTCCAAACAATAAAAACCTTACAAGAGTAATGGCATCTAAGCAATAACTCATTTTTTAAATGGTCAATAAATACAAACAAAACAAATCCCTAAAGTTCTCTGTGCAACTTACTACTGAGAAGAACGAAGAAGCGAAAGCCACCCCGGACTCGATGCGTGGTGACGGCCTCATGGTCCTTCCAGGCATCGCTGAACCCCACACCAGCCCACCATGGATCATTTAGCACAAAATGATCAGGAAACAACACCTGGAAGCCAGGGCTCGTGTCGTTTAGGTTAGTTTGTCTTCAAAAGTTCCATTTGACTGTATTGGAACAGAATGGGAAATTCTACTAAATTTCAAACTAACTTGGCTGCTGCCATTGCTCATATGACTAATGATGAGCATATAATTAATCTGAATCATGGCAATATGAAAATAAAATAGAGTGTGAGTAATTATTGCAATAATATAACTGATATGCAGAAGAGTAACTTGGGCTTATGAACTAAAAATGACTAATTGAGAAAAATCTCCACATTTCTTTGGATCTCATGTGAAAATACATAAACTAAATACTCCAAACACTCATTCCCTGCACCTGTAATCACGCACAGTTAGATATTTACATGATTTGTATTTCACCATGAAGATAATTGAATATTTTAAAGACTAACAATTTCTAACAGGTATCACAAACTTCCTGAATTTTTTCTTTATTTAATGCATTAACTTACCCATTTACAAATACTGAAGAGAGTAATTTGTTCAAGGCCTTATCACAACACACATTGTGTATTAAAGTAGAAAAATATTACAGTAAAGCATAATGCAATCATAACTCAAAATATTTCCTCTTGTTTTGCACACTCATCCCATTTTTCTGGCCCATGAAGCTGATCTGTAAGTCCTTTCGTGATAGACTTTATGAGGTGTGGTCAAAAATACAGATGCATGAGGGCCAGCCAAATAGCTCAGCAGATTAAAGCACTTGCAAGCAGGAGCAAGGGTCAGGGGTTCAATCCCTGGGCCAGTCTTGCTGGTCCTGTCCCTGGGGCATGCTGAGATGGCAATTGAGACTGGTGTGGTGGTACACGCCTGCAATCCCAGCTCTTGGGAGGTTGTAAACAGGAGAATCACTATGAGTCTGATCTAGTAGTGAGACCCTGAACCCCCTGGAGACCCTTCCCTAAAATACAAAAAACATAAAAAATAAAAACAAACCACCCATCACAGATGCAGCAAATACTTCTGTCAGCATCATCCAAAGAGAAAGGCTCCTAAAGACATTAGGGTATATTATCCTTACCCCTCTTTGTCACCATATCTGATGCTGTGGGAAGTCCAGTCATCAGCAAGATGAACTCAAAAGTGAAAGGCAGATGCTTTGAAAGGATTCAAGACAGCGCTGAGACAACCAGGACAGGACAACTAAGGACACTCCGGAAAGAGGACTTCCAAAACTGCTGCAGGAATTGTGCAGGACAATTCCAAATGTGTGTTTGGAGAAAGAAAGACTTTTTTGAAGGGGATTAATGATATTTATTTTATTATAATAAATTGCTTTTTAAAATTAAACATTCATCATCATACCTTTGTTCACATCTCCAAAACTTTTGAAGAGAAATATTAAGAAACTTTGTGTTCTTTGGCAAGAAAATATGAATATGATAAATTTAATTTTAGAAATTAAATGATCTAAAACACAACTTAGGTTTTGCTATGTATTTCTTATGTTCAGTGATTTTCAAAAGTAACCATATTAGCCGGGTATGGTCACACATGCCTGTAAGCAAAGCACTTGGGAAATTGAGGCAGAAGGATTGTTATGAGTTTGACACAAGCCTGGGCTACAAAGTGAGCTCAAGGCCAGCCTGAAATGCATAGTGAAACCCTTTCATAAAACAAAACACACAAAAACAAAACAAAACACTAACAGTATTCCAATTTGATTACATATATACACTAAAGCTTTGGTATCTTTCTGAGTGATGGATTTGTTTCCATATAAAGGTGCATGTTTTCTGAGAATGAGAACTTGGTGACCTGTGATGCAGAAAGGTCACTGGACAACCTTATGCCAGACAGCACCAACCTTGCTACCAACCTGTATCCTGGACTATGCATGATTTATCTTCTACCTAAATTATTGTTTCTCACAGTTCATTGAAAGGTTGAATGCAGATGATGGGCATAAGTGAGGAACAGCATGGTGCAAAGTAAACATTAGTTGTCCACCAGAGAGCCTTTTACATGTATTCTTAGACAGGAGCTGCGATATGATTGCATTAGGCTTTTTTGCGCTTCTGTTTTCTCCCCTTTCGCCCTCGTTGCTTCTCCTGACACTGTGGCTTGGGGTGAAGCTCTTCTCCCGAGTCTTGTGGCTAGGACCAGGGATGCAAGCTGGCTACCCCAACCTTTCGGTGCCTATTCTGAAACAACACAAGGATAACATGTGACACTTCAGTCTGTTCATCAAGAGTTCATTTTTATCTGCTATGGTGGTTGCAAGTCTCTACTGCAGACAATAAAATGTTGTACAACTGGATTTCATCTACAGTGAAGTTTAAATAAGCTCCCATAATAAAATTTTCCACTGGATAGAATTTCATTGTTTTCTTGATTTCAACCTTTCCACTCTAGCTTCACCATATTTTAGACTTTTTTCAATCAGTAGATTAGTGACCTTGTGTATAATGCCTTGTCCAACAGCTAATTTACTTTGAGTTGTAACTTATGATGTATTTTGCTTTTTTAGGTCATTTTGGCATCAGTGAATGTGAAGACACTATTGCCAAATGTGAATTTTTAGTTCTTATATTTAGTTTAACATTCACAGTAATCTCACAGGTTTTCTGCTATGATTATCTTCAATTTACAAACAAAAGAGCTCTAGGATTCATCCAGCTAAAAAGTCAGAGGGCTAAATTCATGCATCAACTTTCAAAACTCTCTACCCTGCCAAAGCAAGCCATTGCATCAGCCTAAATGATCTTTTATCACAGAAACATAAGGTTCATCTTTTAATATCATGTCCTTAATTGCATTTCTTAAACACATCTGGGAAAACCATAATTTATATCTGACTTCAGACTTGACTTTATATTTTAAAAACCCAAAATACCATCTCATTTTTAATATTTCATGAGTTGGGTTCAGTGAAGTTAATGAATGTAATTCATTACCATATTAAAAATGAGACTTTAAAAAATAAAACAGCTATTTCTTCAAAGCTTCTATAAATGTCTCTTCCTCAACTGGCAAGAATCGGGAGCAAAGCATTTTTGATAACTTCTTCATATCAAGGTGCACTGTGAGCCACTGTAGTTCTGGTGTAGCTGGCAATTGCACGTGTGCACATGCATGTGTGCCCATGCACACACACACACACACACACATGCATGCATGTACACAATGTAATAGATATAATAACTAGTTATATGATGGATAGATATACATCTATATCTATATGATAGATAGATAGATAGATAGATAGATAGATAGATAGATAGATATGACCTATCCTTCACTTAATTGATCATACCAAATTTTGTCCTGACAATGAGCAAGTTCTGGGGAAAAATTCCAAAAAAAATAAAGCAGTTTTTTAACAGAATAATCATAATGTTATGCTTTGTATGAAATGTTCAAACTTTATATGACACTCTTGATGAAAAGCTGCATAGGAAAATCATAACACACTCAAAAATATTTCAATTCTCCTCATGGATCAAAATTAGATTTGTTGAAAATTTGCTTGATAAAATTAGAGGGAAATCTATCTAGGACTTGATTCTTTCTGACACTTTCCAGATCATGCATGCACGTAAGACTCATCTACTTTGCCCCAGAAGCAAACTCCATTTCTTGTGTACCCTTTCATCATAGATTGCGTAGGAGAAGGAGAGCAAGAGGAGAGCGCTAGTAGATTATTTTTGCCATTGTACTTTGTTACATATCACAAAGTAAAATTCACTGTGACTGAAATCAGGGAGTGAAGTTGTAAAAAGGAGAGAACTCACCCAAATTCAGGAAATTCTGGGCCAGCTTACACCACACAGGAAATACAGGTGGCTAAAGCTGTGTTTAGCTGAAGAGCAGCTGATGGCCCGTTTGCAAAGGCTAGGCTCTCTGCTCCAATCAGTTACACCCAGTGTATATTTTCATTTTGTTTTAATTCCAAGTGCGACCCTGAAATGTGCCTCTTTACTCACAACCCAAAGAACATATTTGTTGTGTGCTGTAAATCCAGTGTCCTGTTGACCTTATAAAAACAGGGCTTGTGTCACATAGCTGGCCATATCTGGGGGTTTTATGGAGGGCAGAATGATTAAGTAATAATGGGCACACTAATTCTTTCTCAGACACGGTCTGTTAGAATCCTCCTTTGAATCATTAATCTCTTCTTGATTATATTTCTTTTTGTTTGTTCATTTTGACACGTCATAATTTCCCACATTTAAGGGATATGACGAGACACTTTAATGCACTTATTCAATGTATAATGTTCATGTCAAAATCAGTACCATGTCTGACACCTCAGACATTTATTTTGAATGTTCTCATGTGTTGGAAATATTCAAAATCCTTTGAACTAACTTACCAAAATGTGTAATTGTCTTCCATCATGTTTATTGTATTACTCTTATTATATATAATGGCCTAACATTGTAGAACATCAACAATTATTTCTCCAACACAATTGCACCCCTACACCCTGACCTTTTAGCCTAGGTCATCTAATTCAATAGAATGACATGAACATACAATATTTTCTCAGTCTGTTTCTCTAATTTTTGCATTTAATAGAGCTCAGTGTTTAGAATTCAACAGTTTTGTCAGTCTTCCAATTACTGTTCTTGTTTTCCACTGTAGAAATTTATGAAATGTTGGAGGTACTTATATTCTAAAATTATGAATAATTTTACAAGTATTTTCTACAAATTATCTCATACATATCTTTACAAAATATAGCATAATGAGTTTTAGGCTGCCTTGGGTTGAGTGCACCTGCTAAAATTTTCTACCTTAATTTAGAAGTTCTCAATTTTATAATTTCTGTCTGCTATCATTACAAAATCTGCAGAATATCAATTTCCTATCTTCTTGATGTTGCTTGCTTGTTTTTCTCTTTTTCTTCCTTCTCTTTCTTCTTTCTTTCTTCTTTCTTTCTTCCCTTTCTACATAATGTTTCCGTCTAATTCCTATGAATGTTCTAAGCATCTCCACTGTATCTCATGTAAGCAGTGAAGAACTAAAGAAATGCTATTTATCCTTGTGTACAGTGACTAATACATAATCACAAAATATATAATTTAGGTCAAGTAGGTAGGACTGCTATGAAATATTCTGCAAGGAGCAAAACTCACTGAGCACAGATTGGGGAAGATTGTCTGCCAGCCTATGAGGTAGGGGAATGAAACAACTGAAAATGTTGAGTGGATAATAGATACTTAAAAGAAGAAAAAAAATCAGTAAACCTATAGTACTTGATGTACGACCCGAAGTCTAGTGAATTCCACTGGAATTACTGGCCAAGATAAAGGTATAACTGTCACTGGGGGAAAAGTACAAAAGTTTTGTTCATTGGTGATGTCAGTGTACTAATCAGCTGAGGAAGGACACATATATTTAATGTAGAACTATCTAAGAGATAGCCTTAGAGATTCTGATCAAGTAAGAATTTATTTTCATTTTTAATTTTATTTTATTTTTCTGCATTTAGGACACAGTCTACAGGGTCTCACTACGTAGATGGGACTCATAGTGATTCTCCTGTTTTCAGCCTCCGAAACACTGGGATTACAGGTGGGCACCACCACATTCAGTCTCAATTACCATCTCAGGGTGTCCCGTGGGCAGGGCCAGTATGACATGCCAGGGATAGAACTCTGGTCACTGTGCTTTGCCTAAGCAGGTGCTTTAGTATTTTGAGCTATCAGGTTGACCCTAAGAATTAATTTTTAAACATCATTCCAGATGTGGAGGAAATTACTGTAGTCTACGCATTTATGACTGGGATTTAGATTTCTGTGGATTTATTATTTAATAAAAAGTCTAAGTTTAGTAGTTGTCTTGACAATGAGGATAATAAAATGTTTCACAATTCGAAGTCTCCGTTTTCTAGTGCTGGCAAGATAGCTCAGTGAACTAAGCACTTGCTTAGGTACGCGCAGGGGTCAGGTTTGATTCCTGGCACATCATGCCTCCCCCCCTGCTCTGCCCCCAGGAACACTGAGCTGGCAATAGAGTCTGGGCGCGATGGTGCACACCTGTAATCCCAGCACTACAGAGGCAGAAAGCAAGAGAATCACTACAAGTCTGCACTGCACAGTGAGACCCTGAGTGCACGCACGCACGCACGCACGCGCACACACACACACCCCTAAAAAAACAAAGTACATGTTCTTACCTATTGATATAGTAACTCAAATAATCAACTCACGGGGCTATTGTGAATATTAATTGAGATAAATCCTGTAGATTGATCTCAGGTTCTTATTAGTAAGCTTCTGAAGCACAGTACTTAGCTAACGTTAATAATACCATCTTCCCCACCATCGACAATACCTTCCGTGCAATAATTACGCAACTTTGAACAAATTACAGGCCTTCTCAGTCTCAGGTTCATTATCTACAAATGGCAAAGAATGTGCATCATGTAACTACAGGACAAAAATATGAAAGAGCAAATGTTTCAAACATCTGGCATGTTACCTATGACAATGTAGTGAGCAGAATTCAGTATCTAGTGTCTTCTGTTTCAGTAAGTGAATGGAACGATAATTCTACTACAGGAAAGGAGACTGACGTTCCACAAAGACAGTTATGGAGGGAAAGGAGTGTGGCTTCTCCAGGTGTTCTTTTATAACCCTACTGCCTCTCATGGATGCGGTCATTTGTTCTCACAACCCTTGTGGTTATTACTGTTGTTCTGATGCTCTTCCCAATGTCACATGCTGGAGACTAGTCATTAATGGCATGGCACTGGGAGGCAGAGAAAGGAAAAGGAAAGAGCCGGCCAAATAGCTCAGCAGATTGAAGCCGCGGCAAGCAGGGGCAGGGGCCTGGGGTTCGATTTCCTGGGCCTGCCACGCTGCTCCTGCCCCCTGGGGTGCGCTGAGACAGCAATTGTGACTGGGTGTAGTGGCGCGCACCTGTAATCCCAGCTCTTGTGAGGCTGTAATCAGGGGGATCCTATGAGTCCGATCTAGTAGTGAGACCCTGAATACCCTGTAGAAACGTCCCTAAAAACAACAACAACAACAACAACAACAACAACAATAATAATAATAATAATAATAATAATAAAAGGGAAAGGGAGAGAAGGCAAGGCGAGGGGTGGGGAGGAGATTTGGAGGATGATTAACTCATGAACCAATTAACTCCACCTTCATAAATGAGGTTAATAGTTTGCTGAGATGCAAAGGAGCTGCCAGCCTCACTTTCTTTTATAATCTTTATTTTTTTCTGTGACAAAATCAAGTTCATCCTGCTATCTTTTCATTTACTAATTTAATACATTAAACTCATTCTCATTTATAGGCAACTCATTCTCATTTATAGGCTATTGTGTAATGATTCAATACATGGTGTAATATTTTACTCAAACATATCTCTCATCAGCCATCTGTTTTTCATGGTAACAATTGCTTTCAAAGTCCTTCCTGCTATGATTTTTGGAGATACAGAGTATTTGAAATACACATGACTATTTGAGCTATGAGTGTGTTATCTTTGTGTACTGTGTGAGGCAACTACAAGATATCATGAGATGTTGAATCTGCTTGAAACTGGATCTTGGACTTCCCAGTCTCTAGAAATGAGAGAAAACAATTCCTGTGGTTCATAAGTTACCTCATATAATGTGCTTCACTATTGCAGCACAGATTATGACAAGCACCAAGAAGAGAACAAAAGGCCCCTGTATCTGGAACACACATTAAACAGGAAGTCCTCAGAGACCTATTTTCTCCCAGCATTGACAAGTATTACAAATAAAACTATAAGATGCTCAGTAAACTTTAAGTTTCAAAAGAACAACAGGTACATTTTTTGTACTTCACTGTTAATGCACATCATTTGTATTTTAGTATGTCTCATGCAATATTTGGCTATATGTGTAGTGAAATAATACGGTTGATCTGAAATTCAGATGCAATTAAGCACACTGTTGTGCTTTGGTTTTGGGTAATCCTGCTACCAAGGGCAATACTTAATATTGGATTTCCTAAACGCACAAAATACTCGTGAGGGTTGAGTCAGTCCGCACGTACTTCTGCCTCCCATGAAGATATATGGGAAAATATAACTATAGCCCACCTCACAATGCATTTTTTCTTTAATGCTCAACTTCAAATATTCAGAAACTTGGATTCTAAATTGTTGTCTATCTGACTAACCTGTAATTTTCCACAGTAGGCTAGATAATGCCAGTCATTTGAATTCCATTTCTCTGCATACCCTTTTTCTCACTCTCTTTTCTCTCCTTGAGCTCTTCAGCGTTTTCCCTCTCTGCACAAAGTGGAAGATGTCCATAATGCATTATTGCTACCTTCCTGAGTGTCCCTGGGGTCTCATCTGCCCGAAAGTGCTGTCTTGTCGGCAGTCGGGAGTCAGAGGTGAGTGCCGACCCGGGGAAAGGCACAGCCGGTATTCTTGACGTGGTACATTCTGTTATTTCTCAACTTTCATGTCAAAACCAATTCAAAAATAGCAATCCTTGCTTTATAAGTAACACAGAATGAAGTCTTGTCAGGAACAGATAAAATAGGCAATTTCACATGTTTATACATCAACAGATCAGTGGATACAGGGTCAGCATAAAAGTTCAATTAAACAATAGCTGAAACAAACCTCCACGATAGTACATTGATCAGGATCATGAGCCATTTGTGCAACAGTAGCTCTGTGTTCTCAGGCGCAATGAAGTTTTCATTCTCACTTTCCAACCTCGTAATTACATGCGGAAAGAACTGCTGAGAAATAGCAGTGTATTAAAATTACGCTATCCTTAATCCTTACCTAGTCATACTTTTGAGATTATAAGCCATAGTTTCACAAAGCATGCACTTTTGATTTTAAAGATCCCCTTGGATTTGCATAGCCAAATAGCGCCACGTATACCGAGGACAAATCACCCTGCTGTGACCCGGATGACAGTATTGTGCTCTGCGGAAACAGTTATTCTTTATTTCACTGCCCATGCTTACAGCTCTGTGATGAGCCACACGCCTTTCCCACGAGCTTTCCCTGAACACTGACTTATTCTTCTCCTGTATTTGAGGCAGAAGTGGTTGACTGACCAAGGGGTAAACTTCCAGAAGGCAAATTGTGCTGAGGGCTGCAGACTCCACCGTGTTCTTTCTGAACACCCTTTCCTCGAGCCCTCAGAACCATCCTACGACTGGGTGAGTATGATTACAACTTAAATAATTTCCAGGGCAACTGAAGCACTCATGGTGTTACCATTCAAATGTCCTAATGATTCTATATAAAGTCGTTAAATTCATCCTTTTGCTTAAGACACAACAGAATGACGGAGATAACGTGTTGGTAAGCTAAAAATTGTGAGCAAATTAATTAATGTTATATATTTAAAAATCAAGAATTTCCTGCGGTTTTCTTCTTACTTCTTTGGTATTACCACTTTTATTTTCTCAGAATATGAAAAAGGTGCAGTAAATAGCACATATTGGGAAATTTTCTTTTCATATTGTTGAAGTACAAGAAGTAAGAAAATGTTAAAACTGTAGAAAATACTTAATAGTCCTTAAAATACATGAAATATTTACATAAGAGGAGTGAAATAGATTTTCATTAGAGCTACAGGGATTTAAACTCCTCCCCAATCTCCCAAATTTAACATATTTAAGAACTAATGGTTTTGGGATGTTATTTTGAGCATACCTTCACGGCAAAATTAGCTTTATAATATACCATAAATGTGTATATTAGCATATGTGGATTTCTTAATGACAGAAAGATAAATAGGATGTAAAAACTTGCAGGAAATCTGAGTTAAAAAAAAACTAGCAGAGCAAGCACAAACACCAAGATACACTTTTCTAATGAATATAAATGCACAATTATTGGGGTCCACGTACACCTAGTGGTTAGTGGTACATACTTCCATAAGGGATGAATTGAGGGTTGAGATTTTGGTGTCTTCCTCTTGAGATTTCCACTATCCCATGGGGGAACCCATCCTCTCCCACCTACTAAGACAAAGACCAAGACCACTAAGATTGAAGCCTCTCCAGGGCAAGATTCTCATTAGCCAAAAATCTCCATTGTACTCTGAGTCCAGGAAATCCTCTCCTCAATCAACAACAGTCAATGCTCTGCATGCCCCTGGGCCTTTTGATCACTTTGGAGCCACCCTGTGCCACCATCATGTGTCTTGCTCTGCTCCCTTCCTTCCTTCCTTCCTTCCTTCCTTATATCTCTTTCTTTCTTTCTTCCCAGTGTGCCCTGTGTGACATGGCAGAAGGCTGGGGTCACCGAATGTGTTTCTGATACATAATGTGGCCTCAAATAGAGCAGATGTTAACACTTAATTGTTTTACTCATAATATCATATTTTCTTAGGATGCTAATGTACCATATCATTTCAATTTCAGAAAAAGATAAAATTATTTATTTTTCATAATAAAAACTTGTAAAGAACCATGTTCAACTCCCAGAGCTCTCTGGAAATGTGCACCTAAGGAACCAAGACTATTATTGGTTCCTATCTATGAAAAATTTGCCAATAGCCCTACTTTTATAGTTAGCAGCTCAGTATGTGATTTATTGGAAAGCTTTCTGTTTGCTGCCTGCCATTAAATATTTTTTCTCTAATTCTTTCTGTAGGTAACAAAGGCCAGTGAGTAGAAAAAATTCATTACAAAGAGAACAATAGCAACAAAATATCTTTTAATGATCTACTATGATTACCTTGTTAATCAATAACTCAGTTTTCTTAAATTAATTTCTGTCTTTGTCCTAGAAAAGGAGCTCTTTTAAAATTTAAAAAGGTTTTTTTTTTTGCTTTTTTCCTTGTACTTTCTATTTTAAAATAATTATTTCTCTAATTGTCAAGATGTCTGTTCTATTTTCTGATAAAAGGTGCTGTCACAGTTTCCAAGTTCCTGCTCTTCAACAATTTCTATTTAAATATTAACTGGCAGTCACGCACATACTATTTCTTGATTCTTGTGCTCAGCTTTATTAAAAATTACTGTAATATTGCTTGTGAAGAACTCAGATATAATTTCCAATAGCCCTTCCACAATCGGACATCGCCAAGAGGGAATGCCTATGGTCTTCGTCCTAATGATTCACTCCCAGCCAGAAGTATTCAATTTCCAAGACACTCTGACCCTGACTTCCCTCAGTTTGGAGTTATCATCTCACGCAAAAAAAAATCCATCCATTTTTAAACGGAAGTACATTTTCTCATTTAGACATCCTCCCAAAAGGCATAAAAAGTAATTTTCTTCTCTTGAAAATTCTGTGCTTAACATTTTATTTTGTCTGATCTTAGGAAACATGATACAAGTAGATTTCACTAAGGTTATATGGAACAGAAAATGTGGGGAACAATTACACCGCTCTCTCATTTAATAACCAGCAAGCTGAAACTAACATCATATTTAAGAATGAATCAAAAAATGAGAGAATTCACCATACTGAACACAACATGTTCAGTGCATTTCAGTAAGCATTTATTGTAATGTATGTATTTTTAATTTACATGGACTTTTGAGGTATATTAGATTTTTGCAGAAATGCCATGACTTAGAAATAGATTATTATCCCTGCTTTAGAAATAAGAAAACTAAAGTTCAGAGCCAGGAAGAGACTGGTTTGTGCCAAACAGTAACTAGAGCAGAGTCATACCTGGATGAAAGGCCTGTGCTGCTTTTCCTCAGGGTTCATTTTGCTTTCTGAAGTGAGATGTGTGCAGGGTGCTATGAATGCACAAATTCCTCCATAAAACAATATAGATTAGACTGGGCGTGGTGGCACTCGCCTGTAATCCCAGCTCTTGGGAGGCTGTAAACAGGCAGAGCACTATGAGTCCGATCTAGTAGTGAGATCCCTGAGCACCCTGTAGACCCTTCCCTAAAATAAAATAAAATAAAATAAAATAAAATAAAATAAAATAAAATAAAATAAATAAAATAAAATAAAATAAAAACACCTCAGCACTTCACTGGACTTATGTCTAGAATCTAAGGCCCCTGCTTTGAGCACCTCTTGGGACTAAAGCGTCCAAAGGTAACTTGTACTAATATCATGATGTCTCAGTCAGTTTAGCATGAAAGTATTTATGTACTTTGCTTTGCCTGATGTATACATTTTTGGGGGCAGACTCTGTTTCTGCAATCAGGATGTGTTCTGTGGTCTTTAAGAATTTTCAGTTTATGAAAGTAAAGATGAGAAGGGTGTTAGAAAAAAGTGTAGTACTGATTTAGCTGCTCAGTGGTTGTTGTCTCTGTCTAAGCGCTATATAACACAACGTTCATGAGGTCCGCACCTCCCCCGACTGTGCTTACAGAGTCTGCAACTCAGAGGCCACAAAAATGTCCACTAATCATTTGATAACAATTAAATGAGTCTGTGAAAGAAATTTTAAAAACATCACTAATGAGATGTGAATTCATTGGATTGGGAAATATAATCTCTAGTACTATTGAGGGAGAAACATTTTTATCTAAATTCTGCCTATATCTATGATGTTACCTCTTGGTATGGGCCTGCCATCTAAGAAGAAGTGGCCAGGCAATTGATCTGAGTCTTGCTACTCTCTTAATCAATGAATATTTTCCCTACTTGTTAACTCTGGTGCCTTTTGTTATCCACTTTAAAGAGCAGGCTAAGTTACAGAAACGATCTATCTGTTTTAAACTAATGCCTGTTAAAAAAACATTAGAAAACCCACTATTATAAAACTTTGATACATAGGGCAGGTCAAATAGCTCAGCCAATTAAAGTGCCTGCAAGCAGGCTCAGGGGCCTGGGGTTCGATCCCTGGGCCTGCCTTTCTGGCCCCGCCCCCTGGGCGCACTGGGAGGGCAATCAAGACTGGGCGAGGTGGGGCGCACCTTTAATCCCAGCACTTGGGAGGCTGGATACAGGAGAATCACTATGCGTTCGATCTACTAGTGAGACCCTGAACACCCTGTAAACCCTTCCCTAAAATACAGAAAAGTAAATAAATAAATAAGTGAATGAATAAAAGTTTGATACATGGTGACTGAAGACATGAATATGCAGAAAGGAAGAGAATTTGGAAAGTAAGTTAGTAGCAAGGGAGATGACTGATAACATTTGTGGTGGAGCTGTGGTGTAGATCACCCTCCTCACATGCTCAAGGCCCAGAGTGCAATTTGTAAAACTAAAAATTCAAAAAGTAAAATATAACATGCAAAAGTAGTACAGTGATACCTGACCATTTTAGAAAGATTCTTTACAGGAATTTTTATTCTGAGCAATACTCAAAAAATCTAAGTATTTACAGAACTCCCACAAACATGGGATGGTGGTAGCCTGAGTTTAAGAAACAAAGAATTGAACAGTAGCTGCAGAGAAAAAAAAAAAAAAAAAAAAAATCTGTAGATAAGCCATTCCTGGGACACTAAATTATCTTTTAGGTTTATTTATTGGGAGCACCTACAATACACCAGTTCCTGCTCCCCGTTAAAATGGCGATTTAGTGTTCCATACTATCATTTGTGTATTTATGTCATGTCTTCATTACTTAAGTGTAGTTTGAATGATACAATAGGGGGGCTGATGGGTTAGCTCAACTGTCTAAAGTGCCTTCTTGCGCAAAATCAGTCAAGGGCAAGGGGCTGAGGTTCGATACCCGGCACCCAGCTCAGTTACAAATGTAGCACCCAACTCAGTTATTTTTCATTCTAGGGGATGTTCTTCCTTTCTTCACTGTCTTAAATAATTCAAAGTTAGAGTCCTTTCTTCACGTCATTTTATCTGCATAAACCATGATCCTCGGGCAGGTGATTGGAAAGATCATGCTTCCATCTTCTACCCTCTTCGTTGGTCTCAGGAGTTTCTAAAAATAAGATCTCAGGAGCGCTGCCATCCATCACTGTGCAGTTTGAAGGACACTGAAAGAATTGCCTAATCAAGCATGTGTCCAAGGCCGACCTCCCTGTGAGTCTCTAAATGTCTATGTTGTGAGCCATTTTTAGAACATGCTCCAGCTCCAAGCACATTATATTTAAATAAAAGGAACCATTTTTATCAACCTGTAGAAATTTTCAAAATTAGGAGTTACAATAACACAAACTTAACATATTATTGAGGGGGACACACAAGAAAAAATAATCGGTCAAAAAGACATCTTAGTATTCTTTTGTGTGTTTGTGTGTTTTTTTTTTGTGTGTGTGTGTGCATGGGCACGTGCGTGTGGGTGTGTGCATGTGTGTTTTCTTTGGTTTTGTACAGAAGATTGAATCCAGAGACTTTGTAAAGGGTTATAACCCCAGACCTTTTATATTTTTATTTTGAGAGTCTGGGTAATTTGCCCAGCCTGGACTTCAAACTGCAATATTTTTCTTTAACTTCCGAGAGTGGGTAATTTATAATTTTTTAAAACTTATAAATGTTGTCACATCAGTTTTCATTTTCTGTCCACCCACAAATCTTGCAGCTACAGCTTCGTATTATTCTGAATCACTATTTGACTTGCTGCTGTCCTTACCCCATCTGCAAATGTTTCCTCATGAATTTGAATGCTTATTCTATAAATAGAAATACTATGCACATCTACCTCACAAAGAATAGCTGTCTCCATGGGAGCTTTCAAGTGCTTGTCACACTGCATATTGCTTTGTTAAACTGACCTCTTCCTTTCCTGTAAGGGAAAATGATGAGAAAAAAGCAGACGAAAAAATATTCCAGGGGCCACTAAGACTCATCATCTCATTTTCCAGAAGAGGAAACAAAGAAAGTTGAGAAACAAATAAGAGAAGAGAGAGAGAATGAGTTATTAAGGATCACCCTTGACCCTCAATTACACTGGCCCCAAAAGTTACCTTTGGAAATGAGACTTTGAGCCCCCTAACCCATTATAATTAAAGACTCTATAATGTCATATATTCTGTAGGACCTCAATAAATATTTGTTGATTTTAATAACAAATATATCTGAAGGTTACACATTGGATTTCAAGTTAACATTTCACAGAACAATATTCATGTTGATTTTACCTCATTTTTCTATTTATGCCATCATCTTGTACATATATATTTGAAATTTGGAAGATATGAATTTCCTGTTTTTCAGTTTGTCCAAGTAAATTTATAAGAAAAGCAACATTCTGATGATGCACTTGACCAGTATAGAGTTTGGTGTGGCTCTGTAATGACACTTTTCTAAACATCTGTATTAGGTGTGTCTTTTGGAGTCAATCCATTTTATCAGTTAATTATGTAATTAGGACACTTTTTTAAAGTAATGTATTATGCACTTCACAGAATGGAATGCTTTTGCAAAGCCATTCTGATCTAACATATAATTAAGTAATTAAGCTTGATACTCAATATAGAAAACATCCTTCAAACAATTGGTGAGAAAGACAAACCATAAGGAATGCGTATGTTTTCTTTTGCAAAATAATTACTGAAAATATAATATACTGTATGACGGCACATTTTCTTACTTTCCATAATATGAACATCATGGAAAAGCATTTCTGACTATAATGAAAACATTAACCGCAATTTATCCACATGTAAATACAGTTTCAACAAGCGAAAACCTAGTGTATTTGTAACCAAATCTGAGATTTATTTGAGGTTTATGGAAAGGATCATTGGTTGTTTGTAAGATAATATAAGATACAGTTTAAAAACAAATTAAAAAAACATTTTCTCTGGAAAAGGCTATAATCTTAACATTACTGTGACTCGTTTTTACCTACACTTTAAGTTCTGTTCAGTAATAAAGTAAATTTAGTTTCAACAAATATATGAACTATGTTTTAAGAATGTAAATAATCAAATCACATTTAAATAAGAGAATGTGTACATGAATAAAAAATAAAGAATAGGCATAATGAATATTAGTAGAAATTTATTTAAACCTCAATTAGAATTATTTAAAATTATAAATAACTGAAACATAGATCAAGAGAATATTTAAGTCTGAATATTAAGTATGTTCCTGGAACGTTCTGCGTCCCTTAACTAAAAACCAGTGTTCCTATGTTTATATTACTTGACATAGACAAGGCAGGTGACCATGCTGATCACATAATCTGAGACCTGAAGACAGATTAATGATACTAACGACTATACAAACATTCTTGGCACAATAAAATATGGTATGTAGTTTGAGGAGATTCCCCAATATGATATGAAGAGTTTAGTGATGGTGATGGGGCAAAGGACAGGCTAGTTAATTTTTTGCTGGAAATTGGTAAATGCTACATGCAGAATGATTAAGATGGATCCATGTAGGGTGGGTTTTGTTGAGGAAAACACAAAGAACACTGTGACAAGACAAGGTAAGTCATGAATCAGAAAAATGAGTACAGAAGGCATTGTGCACTCAGAGAGTGCTAAGCAATTTTGCATTGTGGTTATGTTGAAGAGAAGGTGGGGTAGGAGTTATCTGTGCTAAATGGGAAGACTAGTTTTAAGATTCATGAGGAAATGGTGAGAGACGGTAAATGGGAGGAAGGCTGTTCCTGGAGCAAAAGGAGGCAGGGGAGTGCAGAGACAATACCTTCCGTGCAATAATTACGCAACTTTGGACAAATTATAGGCCTTCTCAGTCTCAGGTTCATTATCTACAAATGGCAAAGAATGTGCATCATGTAACTACGGGACAAAAATATGAAAGGGCAAATGTTTCAAACATCTGGCATGTTACCTATGAAAATGTAGTGAGCAGAATTCAGTATCTAGTGTCTTCTGTTTCAGTAAGTGAACGGAACGATAATTCTACTACAGGAAAGGAGACTGACGTTCCACAAAGACAGTTATGGAGGGAAAGGAGTGTGGCTTCTCCAGGTGTTGTTTTATAACCCTACTGCTTCTCATGGATGCGGTCATTTGTTCTCACAACCCTTGTGGTTATTACTGTTGTTCTGATGCTCCTCCCAATGTCACATATATTTCTCTTAATGAGGATCTATGAAAGGATTTTCAGGCAAGAAGATTTGATTTACCAGAAATATAATTTGGAAGTTCACTATCGCAGATAAAAAACAAGAATTAATTAGACAAAGAAGAGTACAGGCAATGATTGCCAAAGCAATCATTTAGAACTCAAAACCTAAAATGTGGAGGTGGCAGTGGAAATTGAAACAAAAAGAAGTCACATCTGCAATGGATAAAACTTGGAAAGATGAAAGGAAGAAGAGAGAGCTTGTGGAACCAGCCTTGGCGATGCCCCTGGGGCTTCCCTGCAGCTTGAAACTCACACCTAAGCTGCCTTTTCCTAGCACAGCTGGCTGGTGTGCCCAACACAGCACAGGACGAATGATGGCTCATTTGTGTTTTCCAATTTGCGTATGAAAAACATTGCATTTTCCTTCTTTGGCACCCTTTTCTCTTTTTGTGCACTATCCCTGGAGGAAGCCAGCTGCTTGCCACACAGAAATCTATGGAGGGGAACTGAGACCTAAGGCCATCAATGTCATAGGAAAGCCAGTTGGCAGTGCTCCTCCATCCCCGAACCATCGATCTCTCTGAGGCCCCAGCCACAGTTTCCACTCCAACTTCCTGAAGCACCTTAAAGCAGCATCACACCGCTCTGAAATATCATTACATTTTAAGCTAGGAAGATTTGTGGCTATTTTTATTCCTTAAGATCACTAATACAAAGAGGAATAAAAATGGCACACAACAGAGCATCAAAGAAAAAGATCAAGAGATACCTATTGTTCAGAAAAGGTAATCTTTACTGGTGATAGAAAAGTAAACTCATATTACAGGAGCTATGGAAGCTAGCATAGAATTTCCTGAAAAATTAGAATACTCCCACAATATGACAGCAATTCCAATACTAGGATTAAAAGGTGGTAGATTAAAGGTTTAAATGTGAAATTTAAAACCATTAAACTACTAGAATAAAATTGGGGAAAAATGCAGGACATTGCAATGAGAATGAACTCTTTACATAAGACTCCAAAAGAACAGAGAAACAAAATCAGAAATCAACCAATTGTATTGCATCAACCACTAAATGTTCTGTATAGTGAAGAAAATAATAAACAGAATCAAGAACCAAACTATGAAATGAAATATTTGCTAGCCATATATCTTATGGGGGTTAATTGTTGAAATTTATAACATATTTAATAACAAATCAACAAGAAATTCAATTAAACATGGGCAATAGACCAAAATAAACATTTTCTGACTAATGTCCAACCAATATGTAAATACAATGCAAATGTCCAATGGGTACATGAAAAAAGCTCAACATCTTAATTACCTAGTAAATGGAAATCAAAATCACAAAGAAATATCACCTCACTCCAATTAGAGTAGCTATCATCAAAAAGATCAAGAGATACCTATTGTGCAGAAAAAGTAATCTTTCTTGGGGATAGAAAGGTAAATTCATATAGGAACTATGGAAAATAGTAAATATTTTCCTAAAATTCTATGACACAGCAATCCCAGTACTAAGATATATGCAAATGAAATGAAACCAGTATGTCAAAGAGATATTTGTACCCCCGTATTTATTGGAAGACTGAATTGAATACACTTAAATGTCCATCAACCAATGAATAAAAAAATCAACCTAAACACTGATGAATAGATCTTTAAAAGTATGGATATAACACATTTGAATATTATTCATCTAGAGAACAGGATGATACCCTAACATTTACAAAAACATGAGGGGAGCAGGAGGGAATTTAGGGAAATAGGTCAGCCCAGAAAGACACTGAATGACCTCACTCATACTTGAAATGGAAACAGAGTTGATTTTACAGAGGTTGATGGCATGGATAGTGTTTACCAGAGGCTGGGGGAATAGGACAGAGCAATAGAAATGGAAAATTTAGACAGTGGTTGCCCAGTCACAGTTAAGGAGAAATAAATTCTGATACACTACCACTCAGAAGTGAAAATGTAGAGAAGTACAGTGAGCTAGCTGTTTTAACAAAGATAGAAGAAAGAATTTTGAATGGTTTCAGAAGAAAGAAATAATCAATATTTGAATGCTGGATATGCTCATTCTCACTTGGGCATCGTACCAGAAATATGAAAAATCAAAAAGTACCACATGTATTTCATCTCTGTCTACAGAGACAGGCAGACAGAGACAGACACATAAATGTACTGGGAAATGGACCCAGGACCTGAGATCCCTCTCCTTTCCTTCCTTC
>NW_004524633.1:11004497-11006501 GCF_000260255.1 Octodon degus
CCTTCCCTTCCTTCCTTCCTTCCTTCCTTCCTTCCTTCCTTCCTTCCTTCCTTCCTTCTCTTTCTCTCTCTCTCTCTGTCTGTCTCTGTCTCTGTTTCTGTCTCTCTGTCTCTGTCTGTCTGTCTGTCTGTCTGTCTGTCTGTCTGTCTGTCTCTCTCCCCCTCTCTCTCTCTGTTCAAGCTGGATTCCAGTTTGCAATCTTCTTGCCTGAGCTTCTCAGAGAGTATAGAGGTAAAGGCATGCACTAGGCCCTACTTAGTATGTATAATTTAAAGCAAAATGAAAAAAGTGGAATGATTGAAGAAAGGAAAAGCAGACAAAATATTGTCAGCTATATCTCATGTCAGCAAAACCTACAGCAGCTGTCAGAAGGCAGTTTGTCAATGGATGCAGGACTCCAAAAGATGATATCAAGTGAAAATAATGACTTGAGACTTTAATAAATAATAAATTTATTTGAAAAATAATTGAGCTTGTTCTAACTTCCTTTCCTAACAGACCAGCACCTGATACTGAATTTATTTTTCAGGAAAAATGTCTGTAATATCTATCCAGTATATGGTGAATGATGGACAAATTCCTTGCTTTTACTCAATTCCCAGAATGATTTCTAAACACACACACACACACACACACACACACACTGACATACACGCACGTGCACACACACATACACACACACATATCTCCTATATCCTCTATTTTATGAAAAGCAATTTACTCTTATCTGCGTGATAGATTTTCTATCTCTGCAATTTTACTCATTGCATTGTCTTTTAAGAACTAATTTCATCAATATTTCTTCTATATTTCCAACTGAAATGCCATGTTCTTCTTGAAAATATTCCTCAATTCCTATAGTAACACTTGCCTATCTTCCTTCAAATTCACAAATATAGGGCACACTGTAGTTATAGTCTCTCTTTAACATTGACCTTCAGTAGTGCTGATTCTTGTAGGTGTCCCTCAGTAACAGTTTTCTCACTGCTGACACACGAAAACTGACGTACAGAAATTAAAAGAGGAAAATTTTGTTCTGGCTAATGATTGCAGAGGCTTCAGCCTATGGTCAGCTGGCTTTGAGGAACACATAGCGTGGCAGTTGATACAACTTATTTTTTCAGTACTGGGGATTGAACTCAGGACCGTATGCTTGCCAAACAGGCGCTTATGCCACTGAGCTATATCCCTGGCATGGCAGCTGAAACCAGCAGAGAAAAGGTACTCAACCCAGGACAGTCAGAAAAGGAAGCAGAGAACCTTCTCTTCCAAAGTCACCACCAGGGACCTCGCTTTTGAATGCGTTTTCAACCAGGAACCCAGCGAGCCTTAATCCATTGATAAATAGAGTATCTAAACAATGCAAGCGCCTTCCAGAAACACTCCATCTGTCCATAAGACTTCTGGGGGCCATTTGAGGTCTACACTATACCATCTTCTGTTAAAATACAGGTTTGGGGACTCCATTTCAGTTCAGAACTTAGGAACTTAGGGAGCCGCTCAGTGCACTGCAAACCTTGTCTCCTTATTGAGTGAGTCCTTCATACTCACTGGTTACAATGACAAATGTCATTAGCCTACAGGATCTTGGTTAGTGAATGATCAGAATATCTCCATGAAGTGAGTGAACCACGCAGTTGTTATATTTTCTTGAATCTAACATTATATTTTTTTCTGTTTTGTTTTTATATAAAGAAAGATAAATGAAGAAATAAAATAGTGATACAGAATTTCATCTGATGTCACTCTCCTTCAATGCACATAGATTTTACTGTTGACATCAAAGTACCTCGACTGCTGCCAGTCAAGGGAATTCATTTTGATGAATTTATTATTCTGAACACACGTGCATTCTTTTCAGGGTAACTCATGATTTTCACACCAGCTGAGTTATTTACCTAGCAAAACCTCATGAGGGTTTTGTGTCTAAAAATAGATACAAATAAAAAAGTGTCATTTAAATATCTTTTAAAAAGTCACCCTATATTTCTGTCTGTTGAACAA
>NW_004524633.1:11007783-11015464 GCF_000260255.1 Octodon degus
CTCTCTCTCTCTCTCTCTCTCTCTCTCTCTTGCTCTCTCTCTCTCTCCCCCTCTCCCTCTCTCCTTCCTTCCCTCCCTCCCTCCCCAAAGAGACAGGACAGAGAGACAGAAATAGAAATGGAGAAAAATAGGCACGGTTACTTTTCTGAAATACAAATGATGTCATACTAGAACAGACAGATACAATTTGGAAGGGTCCTGTGTAGTACATGGTTCATTCATGAATTTGGGGGACAATGAATACTGAATTGATAAGAAAAAGAGATCTTAACTTTTTTGGCATCAAAGATAGTATACTTTTTAAATAGTACTCCTGTTTTGATCAAACTGGAAAATTATGGTTAAATTTCCTTCTGTTTGAGCATTTTTTAGAGGTTTGAGTACAATTAGAAGTAGGGTGCCAATGGATCTGACATTTCCTTTTGTAAAGAATCTCCTCTGTAATTTAGGATTAGAATATTTCATACCTTTATTAATCTTGAAGCTGGTAGTTTTATTTATTGATCTGCTAACTGTCCCTGTGAGCTTTTAGTAACATATTTTTTCTTTAATTTTGCTACAGTAATTCAGTAAATTCAATACACCCAAAATGCATTTGCTGTACTTTTCCTGCCTATGTTATTGCAACTCTTTTTCAGCTCTGCACTTTTCTTTTAAAACTTCATCCTATCTCCCTTCATTGTACCACCTCAGATTCTTTGCCTCCAGAGTTCTGTAGAAATCATGCATAGTAGTTTCTCGGAAACACGATTCAATATTACTTTTTAATTCTCAAAATTCTTTTGGACAATTAAAGTATTATTTATCGACCCATCATTTTGAGAAGGTTTATTTTTCAAGTTGAAATTGAGTACAATTTGATTATGATCTAATAAATCTGTTGTAAGAATATTGCATTTTCTGTCTTGAAGGTGCTCCCCTGGGCAGTAAATGATAATCAATTCCAGGGTGTCATTTATTTATTACAGGGAATATGCAAAGCCTTTTTCATTAAGATGTTTTCAGTCCCTTGGTTCAGTCACAATATAAAATTATAGTTTCGTTGATTATAATTTGAAATGTGTTCTATTATAGTGTATCAATCATCATAAATGACTAATACATAGAAACAAATTTAAATCTGCAATGTCATTGTCTTGCTTTTCTTTAAAAAAGTGAACGTGCAATCATTTTCCTATTTCAGTTGATAAATGGACTAAATCAAAACAAATATTTTAATGAATGAAAATATAAAATTTATGTTAGAATCATTATTCACAGTTGAATATATCTTTACTTCTAATAAACTTCTGAGTTTCTTAAAGTGATGGGACTCAGTAAAAAGGCTGTTTGCTATTCTACTACTCTCTTGATTATAAAGCATCCCAAGAAATCACCTGTTTGTCCAAGGACAAACGACTTATAAGTGACCTGAGCCAAGCCAATAATTTGGTGGCAGTTTAAAATATTTATCTAATATTCTTTATATGTGTTAAAGGATAAAAATGAAAAATAAGAGTCACTAGTAGAAGAATTGTCACTTTTATATATTGGCCCTGCTATGGACTCAATTGTGTTTAGTTAAGAATTCATATTCAGAAACAGTAATGCACAATATGGATGTATTTGGAGACAGAGTTTTCAAAGATGAAAGCAATTCAGGCTAAATAAGGCCACATCGTGGTGTCCTTATGCCTCTTCTGTAAGAACATTGAGAGAAGGTGCCATCTGTGAGAGATGATAGAAGGCAGATACTCATCAGAGAGGACAATGCCAGCACCTGGATCTTTCACTTTTCCCCTCCAGATCAGTAGGAAAATTAATTTCTACTGTTTAGGTCACTCTGGTATTTTGTTATGACCCTCTGAGCTCACAAATATGGTCCTGGAACAACTCAGTTCTTGCAAATTTATTAGCACATTGACTAGGTTTGCCTCCTTCAGGAAGACCATCTTGAATACTGCTTGTGCTATGAGCTACAATGCAACGAACGACATATCTTTCCATTCCCCTGCATTGCTGTCCCAATTGCAGCGTCTTTGCACTGATGTTTTGATGCATTTTGTGAGAAGTGTGTTGTGGACCCTGGCAGGGTAACAGAGTGGCCGCGAAGGCGTGATTACACCATCTGTCTTCATAATTGATCTCCACATCTGATCCACTGACTCCCAGTACACAGGTTTGGTCAGCTGAATCAAGCACAGGAAATGCTACCCCCGGTCCCTGAATTGACTATGACAAACGGTAGTGTTTGAACAATGATCCTCTGTCATAAGGCAAGTGAAGAAAAAGAACCCTAATGAATGTGTTGTCCTTAGTCTCTTTGCCCCATTGGGTTATGGAAACATCATGCACTGCCTAAATTATTGGTCCCATTCTCTAGTCATATTTTGTTTCCTCTTTCCTTGAATGTGGATTGGCTGCCTACTGTCTTTGAATGATAGAAAGCAAAGAAACCTTTGTTATTACTGAACCTGAGCTAAAATGAGCTTTTAGTTAGTCAGTCAGTCAGTTAGTTAGTTAGTTAGTTAGTTAGTTAGTTAGTTAGTTAGTTTTTGAGACAGAGTCTTTCTGCCCATAGCCCAGGTTGACTGTAAACTTAGGGCAATCCTCCTGCCTCTGCCTCCGAGTGCTGGTGTAACAAGTGTGCACCCTTGTGCCCAGCCGTGATAAGTTCCCATTCTTGTATTCTTGACTTTGGTCCTCTTCAGACATGGTGTGAGCAAGTCTGGGTTGGCCTGTGGGGACCAAGCAATCACAGGGAGAGAGAGAGGCACTGCTTACTCCGCCCTTCTCACAATCAGCCATCCCAAAAGAAGAGTTATAAACCAATGCAGACCAACGGTGACTCCAGCCAAGATCCATGGGGGGTGAATGAAGCCAGGAGAAGCATTCCGCTCAGTGGAGCCTCAACTGTTACCTGAAAATCTCTGAGTTGAATGCGTACTGTTTTTGGCTTCCTAGACCAAGGCATGTCAGTGTACTCCTGTAATCCCAGCACTCCAGAGGCAGGAGGATCTTTGTGAGTTGGAAAGCAGTCTGGGCTCAAGGTCAGCCTGAACTACACAGCAAGGCAATGTCTCACAAACATCAAAATAAAATACATTTTGGGATGATTTGTTACATTCCAACACTAATGACTATACAATCAGTTGCTTTTTCTAGATCATTCTCTTCTGTCTTTTATTGCTCCTTCCTATTAACTTTCAGAATTTAGCCCTGATGACTACTCAAGCCCAATATATTTCCTGGCAAGTGTTCCAGGGAGACAGGATTAAGTCCACAGTAACCTTGCAGAAATGCATAGAAAAAAGTCTGACTGTGCCTGCGACATATTGTTTAGTCACAGAACCTGGGACTAAGCAGAATTACTTGGATTAGAGAAAAGTTGTCCTATTTTTTCTACAAGATAAATGATATCTTCCACTGTAGAGAATGAGTATCTAAAAGTAGTATGATCTGTGTAAGCAGTAGCCCCTCCACCTGTATTGCCATCTTCTCTCTAAGTTTGGATGCCAGCCTGGGCTCATTTCCCCATTACATGCTGGCTCCCTTTCATCTCTACTCACATTGATATACCAATTCCTTGTGGCTGGGGCCGTGTTTTATCCTTTTTTGCATCCTCAGACTTTCACATAATGCAGAATACAGTTTGGGCGATCAGATGTTCGCTGACGTAATAAAATGAATGAAAAGGTCTTAAACTTGGCAAACATTCCATATTGGCTTCACAAACTCCAAATAACTTAGATTATCTTATATGTGAAAAGGGTATTTATAGAAATGGAGTAAATATTTCAAGTAAATATTATATGTAGAAGCATTTTCAAAAGCACAGATATTTATTACATATAAAAGAGAATGAGGGGGGAAAATATCCCACACACAAGAAACTCAGCAATAGGTGTTCTTAAAGATCCTGACAAGTGTTTTGCAACTTACTAAAGCCTTTGCTTCTACCCAAATGTATATATTAAGTTTGTCATATTCTCAAACACATGGAAGACAGTAATATGAACTCGTTATAGTGTTCGTGGGTGAAATCAAGTTAAAACAAGTGAACTTTTCAATCTAGGTTCTAAAAGTGATGTTAATAAAAATACTATCCCTATTTTTATTCCTTTAAAATTACCTTCCTTTCTTTGTAAATCCACGTATTAATGGAATGTAGAGATATTTTATTGTCTGAATTACTTCTGTTAGAAATGAGCTAGACGGAGCGAAATGCTTCAATTTCACTGATACTTCTACCTCAACAGTTGAGCATAATCACAGAACAATTCTTAGACCTCTCTGGTACTAATGGGTAGCTGAAATAACTAATTCATAAGTTCTTAGGAAAAATGGAATGTGTATTGCCAATTTGTGCAAGACTTTCAAGCTTAAAAGCTCCATGTCCAGTAGTTCTGTCTCGCTGAACGAGAAGACTAGATTTTTGAATAAAACTAAAATTGTAATGTTTTTATTCAGAGAATAATGAGATATTAAAAGCACCGTGGAGGTTATCCCAGCACAGCTCTAACTCAGTACATTTTTGCAATAAATTCCCTCAATCATGCTGTAGAAGTTCTTTATTTCTAGAATCTTACACAATTTTCAAACATACAATCATATAGTGAAAGCATATATACCGCTGACTATATATTTGAATTAGTACTTTGCCACAGATAAATTCTGACATCTCTCCTCAAGCCAGTTCACCTTCATATCTGATGGATTTAATCTGCAAATAGCAGTGCACTAAACCCTTCAGCATATTCATCTTTAGGTAGAAAATGTTAATTTAAGTCTCTTCCCATTGTGTGGCCATCACTACACAATGTATCATTACTTCTGCTCCAGAGAAGAGTGAAGTTGTTTCTAGACATGGGCTTAAATGTTTCCCTTCAGTTAGAAACCCTGCACTCTTCACTGTTTCCTAGCGATAAAATGCCTCCTTCTCATTTAAAGCTCAACTGAGATCTCAGTTGAGCTCCTTCTGATCGCAGACTAGATTAGACACACCTCATCGCATTTCTTGAGACACTCTATTGCTTGCAATGAGAAATTTAGTATTTGTTAGTTGTTTTTTCATGTAGGATTCACCCAGAAGACTGTAAGCTTAACGGTGGTTTGGTGTATATACGTCACAGAGCACAATATCCGTTACATTTTTTTTTTTCTTAAACACTTGTTAAATAAATACATGGAAATGAGAAAACTTTTTAAAATTTGTAATAAATATGTTCAAGAGTTATTTGAAAATGGAAATTGAATGTCATTATAGAGCATATAATATCTGTTTCTTTTACTTTTTCAAGATGTGTGTGTGTGTGTGTGTGTGTGTGTGTGTGTATGCCCCAGGATTTTCTTTAGTGACATTAGTTATTAGGGCCACACAATTTCCTCCTCTTCTCTGAAATCTTTTTTCCCCTGACTGTCCTTTAAAATGTGCGTCTACAAAGGGCTGTAATCACAGGGGTGAGGAATTGCAAAGTAAGACAAAGAAATTAATCTCGATCATGAAAAAACAAATAAAAGAAAGGGAAAGTTCCCAGTGAGTTAGGAATGTCACACTTGTCAATTTATTCTGAAACATTCAAACAGAATTAATGTCTCAAAATTAATTCATCCACTTTTCGAAAATAAAATGCTAAGTTAATTCAGTGCTGGCAGGTTATTTTAATCATTTTCCATGTATTGTTTCAATAAGTATACGACAGAAAAGCAAGCAATCCTATTTCATATCTCCTTCCATATAAGTATTTATCTTTGCTTTTCATAGTGAAGAGCATAATTGGCATTGAAGTTTACAATAATTTGTTCCATTTATTTTTCTTTTACTTTTATTAGTACACGTTTGTAGTGCTTAATGATAACATTAATTACAGGAAATTGCCACATGTATTAGTTAGCACATTTCAATTCTTATTTTTCTACCTTTCTCCACCCCATTTTGCTTTTCCAGCCTGAGATTCATTTATTTATAAAGCTTTATAAGGTTAATTATCATAAACACAGATTGAAAACCAGATTAATAAGCATGAGAAAATATAAAACAGATAATTTACTAAGTCAAAATTACTTTGAGATGCACTTTCTGTGCTGTAGTACAATACTTTCTTTCTCATTATATATATTCATATATATATAGTATTTTTCATATAAGAGAAAAATATGATACTTAAGTTTGTGATTCTGTGTTATTTCACTTAACATTATGGTCTCAAAGAGCATCTATTTTCTTATAAATGACTCAAGTTTGAGCTTTATTATGACAAAGTAGTACTTGATTACATTTAAATACCACATTTTCTTTATCCGTCCCTTAATGGACATACAGGCTATTTTCAAGATTTGGCCATTATGAACTGTGCTGCTATAAACAAGGGCTTGCATACGTCAGTGAGTTATGGTGTCCTTAACACTTTGGAATAGGTGCTTAGACGTGAGATAGCTGGGTTACATGGGATTTCCTTTCTTAGATTTTCAAGAAATCTCCACCGTGATTTCTGTAGTGGTTCTATCATCTTATATCACCACCAACATTAGCAATTGTTCCTTTCTCCTGAAAGGCTCACCAGCAATTTTTGTTTGTTAATTCCTTCACAGTAACCATTCTTTCTGGATTGAGATGGAATCTCACTGTGGTTTTAATTTTCATCTCTCCAATGGTCAGTGTTGTTTAACATTTTTTTCTTGAATTTGTTGAGAATTTGCATTTCTTAATCTGAGAAGTGTCTATTCAAATTAGATGACTATTTTAACAGTAAGGTCTTTACATTTTGGGCATTTGATATTTCAGGGTTTTTCAAATATATAGCTATTATTCCTTTGCATGAGGAGCAGCTGGCGAATCTTTTGCCCATTCTGCGGGTTGTCTCTTTTCTCTATTGATGCTTTTTCTGTGCAGCATCTTTTAACTTGATGTAATCCCACTTCTTGGTTCTTGGTATCATTTCTTGTCTTATCATATAATAAACTGAAATGAAAATGGACTAATCATCTAAACAATAGAATAGAAATGTTTAATATTGTGGACAATGAAATAGGAAAAACTCGTAAAGACTTTAGTATAAGCAAAGACTTTTCTGCACACAACTCTAAGATTTTGCAAACAGGTCCTATTAATTGAAATTCCTGGGGAGGAAGAACAGAAATTCTTGGGTACATAGACATACTACATTTGAGATATTCAGAGTGTAGATTAGCATTGGAGATCTTCAAAATATTAAACTATACAGGTACTCACTCCTTGTTCTTTCAACATTTTTCTACTTTCTAATCAAAAAATTTCTGGTCTCATTTTTTAACATAGCTTTCCAAAGCCTATTTAGTATGATTTCATATTTATAGCTCCTATTCATAGTTTAAAAGTCCATGAAGTATTTTGAGAAAGTCTATGTTTATTGTTTGATCCATTTGTATGCAGGATGATTTTAGAGTAATAATACATTCGTATAACCATATGAAATCCTACTTTTTTTTTGAATTAGCATGTTTCCAATCTGAAGTCAAAGCACTTATTAGGTACTTAATTCCTACTGCCAAGCTTCCAGAATAACCTGTAACGTCCACACTTAGTTTTGTGAGCACGTCTTGTAAATCGATACTGTTCTGTCTTGTCCTGTACCTCTGTGGCATCGCCACTTATAGTGACGCTTATATTGTAAAATGTCTCTCTTGCTTGGATGAAACTCTTCATTTCTAAGAGGATATATAT
>NW_004524633.1:11016042-11017171 GCF_000260255.1 Octodon degus
TTGGCTCCAAGTCAGGGTGGCACATGGCAGAGGGCAGCGGTTCATAGCAAAGCAGGAAAGCAAAAGGGCAGACTCAAGAAAAAAAACATTTAATTGCTTTAATACATAATTCAAATTTCTGAAAGCATGATATTAGCTATCATTAAAATAGAAAATAGCAGGCTTTTATTTTTCCATCCGATACATTCTACTTAAGAGTGTCTTTCTTCCTTGTTCTCCTCAATTTGTATATGATATATTGGTACCATGTAAACCGTAATGAGTCTCTGGTTATCATTTCATGAGATAGCATCATTACTTAGAAAATCTTATGTATATATTTTATTATAAACAATAATAAAATTCCTGACAGTTGTGCCACATATTTTGAAGGGGGGTATAACTAATTTTACAGTCTATTTTTCAAAACGGAATAAAATTAGGTGAGATATGTAAGCATTTTCTAATAAAGGTAGGCACAGTGATGGAGGACATTCTGTTTTGATAATTCCTAGCAAAGTGTTAGAAGTATGAAGTTTTTAATAAAGTGTGAATGATTCTAAAACTGTCATTACTGAAAATTACCATTATTATTTTGAAACCATTCACTACCCAAGTGATATACAGCTTGTCAAAGTTCTCCATTTAGCTTAAAATTAGTTGCATTTCAGTCAAAGAACTTAAAAGAAATTACGATAAATGCATCCCTATTATATAAAAGCACAAATTGTCCTTTTTTAGTGTTGAGATATTTTTATTCCCTATCTTGCCATGAAAATCTTGTTGAAATCACATATATTTTTTTGAAACTAATTGGGTTCCAAATCTCTCCAGAAAAAAAAAAAAAAAACAGCCTAATATTAAAGAATTCTAGAATTTATAAAGCAATTTTTAAGCCTTTGCAGACACTTTAGACATTGTGTTATGTACAGGAAAGCAAAATCTAGGAATGTACCTCAGTTTATTCAAACAGGTGAGTAGTCTTTTAGGAACAAGACAACCATAGTCAGATGGTATTAGAAACCCTATTTTATAAACAAAACTTTGGAAGATTCTTCCAGAAATCAATCAATATGATGTTGATCTAAGAAGCTGATAATTTTCACTTTAAGTTTGAATTATAGCCTTTTTCACATATGAATAACTAGTT
>NW_004524633.1:11017556-11037186 GCF_000260255.1 Octodon degus
AAACCAAAAGAAAACTTGTTCAGGAATCTTGCTTGTCATCAATTTTATTAGCTTTTTATTTTAAAAATCAAATTCTTTTCATTAAGAAAACTCAACACCACTGTATGTACATCACTGAATTCTGTGGAAAGTTCAGAGAGGTGTTCACACAGATTTCTCAAGAGTAAAGTAAAAAATAATAGATCATCTTACTTTGCATGCCAAGTACAACCTTAACAATTTCAGGAGAATGAAAAACTGTAAATTTTTCACACTTATGAAAACAGGCATAACATGTCTAAAGTCAACAAAATTAATTTGGAGCCTGTAAAATGATAATAAATCACACACAAGCTCAATCTATTCCTGGAATTTCAGACAGGACTACATTAAACATTAATCAATACAATCTGTATTAACATAAAGAGCAAAGAATACCTCAGCTGATTTAGATGAAATATAAAATACAACTGGCCAAATTATATTAAATTATTAGAACCAAATGGCTTCAAAATCATAGCATGACTCTCAAAATTACAGAAAATGGTTATGTGTTCTAAAAGAATAAAAATTTCTACTTTCAGAACAGAAACACAACAAAATGTCATGTATTACCTAATAAACCACATGGCTTATAAGGAATAGACTCATAAGCTATCTCACTGATTGAAATTTGCAATATTTGGCTTATTTAGTATGAAATATAAACATTGATAGAAAAAAAACTTTGATTGTATAGGCAATGCCATGTAAAAAGAACATTATTTCCACAAGGAGACTGATGAAAAAAAAAAAATTTAAGGTATTGTTGGTATGAGTGAGTCACAATTTTTAGTATATTGTCAACTTCTTAAATATTGTGTGCTTACAAAAAGTGTGTAACATTATGTTTTGTAATAAAATATCTGTAATTATAAAGACACTACAAATATTTTCCTAACTTTACCTGAAATTATATAGCATAAAAGACACTTAATTTAATAAAATAAAATTCTGCTTGCTTTCTGGAATATAGACAATTCCCTTTCATTGTATAATCAGGAGTTTCTCCATATCCTCAAATTTTGTTTACACCCTACTAATAGTGCCTAATCAATTAATAAATGTTAATTTTTTTCTTGGTCCTGTGCAGCTGCTTCACACTGAGTCTTGTGACTTTGCCTCTGACCATTCCTGATTATGACTCTGGACTTCACTGTTCTTCTCTTATTGCTTGTATTATTTTTACTTCCTCGCTTCAGTCTTTGTTTCTGCCTGTGATTAAAACACGTTGTGTGACCTGGACATATAAAATCTTCCTATACAATTCTTTCCTGGATATTTCAGCTAGATAGAACCTCTACCATACTATCTACAATAACACAAGCTTCTGTTGCCGCAGTGTAACGTGGATTGGCTTTGTTCCTCAAGGGTTCATAGCACAGCAGATTGTTTCTCGAGTGCCATGTTGAGAGGTGGTGTGGAGGCTTGAAGAGGTGGAGCCAAGTGAGGAATAAACCTTATGTATCTGGGGGAGATGTAAGGGAGCCCTCTTAAAACTCCTCCAACTTACAAGAGTGACTTCTTGTGAAAATGAGTTCAACCTTTGAACTGTGTTCTCTGGCTTCCAGATTCAAAAGGTGGTGCCTTTCCCCATGTGTAGTGCTGCAGTTATTACACCCAGTCTAGTTCTTTCACCAGAGCTCCACAAACCAATGCTAGAGCCATGACAATGAACTTGTGAGATAGGTAGGAACTTTTTTCTTCCAAAGTCATCCAGCTCCAGGTAGTTGGTTACAGAAATGATGAATGAACTAATGTGACCCCAACCATAATTTAAGAAAAATACTTGTCAAGACTGTAGTTCAACTTTCTTTTATTTTTTCTTTCACCCTATTCCAATTGGTTATCACTAAGCAAGTCAACTTTGGTCAAACCTTCTATCTAAATCTTCCAATTCCATCCTGACAAACCAAACAATTAATAATGATTTTGGATTTCCTTAGCCTTTTGGAAGCATTTATAATATGTTACTCATTTCCTTAGTAAAACTTTAACATTTCAATTTCCTTGTAGGGCACTAAAATCTTTACATGCTTTTTCTATCCCGATGTCCCTCTTCTGGGGCTTCTACTGGCTGGTACTTTTAATATCATAATGCTGGACATATCAATGCTTGGGCTTAATCTTATTCTAATTTACTGAATACCATCTCCACACTGACTTTTTACAAATTCACATCCCCACCTGTGACATCTGCACCAAGAGCCAGATGAATGGAATTGTATATCTGCTGGGTATCTCTCATTGTGTTTTCATTTAAGAACATGTTCATCTGCACTGTTTCCATGAAAACACACACACACACACACACACACACACACACACTCACACTCAAGCTCCTTTCGTAGAGGTCCAATTCAGATAAAGTGAAACCATATTCTCCCTGTGTCCAGCCACGTGTTAGATGTCATGCCTGATTCCTCTTTCCTCTTCAAGTTCTCTTTAGACATGTGCCCTGAAACAACTCTCTCCTTGTTCCTCACTCTCATCATTTACTCTCAGCTTTATTACTGCCCATTTTCGAGTTCTAGAGATGATAACAGGTAGTTAATAATTTTCCAAAGCTCTACATGAAAAGGAGTACAGAGGAACTGTAGTTCATGAACTTGTTCTCAGAAACTTTTTAGCTGAAGACAATAAACTTTTGGAAAGAATACCTACAGTGGAGGTTTGAATATAGGCAGGTAAGTCTCTGACCACCATTCAGTTTGCCAGTCAAATCCCTCTTTCCTCTCATCTTACACTCTCTTATTTGCAGAGAAAATATTGCTTTATCCTTTGTCCATACCAAAACCGTTTGTTCTGATACTTTATGAGACTCCAGCAGGGTATTTTATGTCAGGTCCCTGCCAGGCTTATGTGGAAGTTGGTGAAAATCACCACCACAGCTGCAGAGACTCTGTGTACTGTGATTTGGTATTTCCGTGGCCTTTTGACCCTTGGCTTGTGGGTTCCTGTAGAGCAAAGTGCTTTTTTCTCTCATTTTCTGGTCACACAGAAGAAATTGATGTCACAACATATGTGACAAATAGTTGAGATTTTAAAATGTTTTGCATTAAGATTTATTAAAGAGACACACAAAAAACTCATACATTGTAGGGTTTGTTTTTCAAGGAAGTTAGTTTTCTATCAATGCACTCTGATGAGTATAAATTACCTTTGCTCTTAAATATCAGTTCAACATTCCAAGAAAGGCTTGCCCTGTACTCCGACAGACAAGAATTTCTTCATAGTTTCTAAATTCTAAGTTCAGTCTGGAGATGTTTTCTGAATAAGATAAAGTACTTCGGTATATTTTAGGTCATGGCTACGTGCTCAGAACTCTATTAAACTTGAAAGCAAGAAGACTGTTTTTACCTGGCTTGGTCTTTTTTCACCATAAAAAAAATAGGAGCCATAGCAATCATGAGAGATTATGTAAAATATTGAGAAGTAGTTGTTCAGGATAGTCCAAATGGTGAGATACACAGAAAAAGCTCCAACTGTAGAATAATAGAGAAAAGATCAATATTTTACAGAGACAATTTTATTATAGTGTTTCTTATATTTCTTCTTCTTCTTCTTCTTCTTCTTCTTCTTCTTCTTTGGTGAAACTGGGGATTGAACTCAGGCCCTTACATGTGCCAGGGCAGTGATTATTCCACTGAGCCATCTTCCCGGCCCCTGTTTCTTATATTTCTATAGGACATTGACCATTTACTTAGTTGGCAGGGTCCATTCCCTTAGAAAGCTGCTTATGGCATTTTCAGCATAGAATACTAAACATCTATTCAAATTTAGCTCAAACACTGCACTAAGCCTTGTGAAAAAGTCCTACACAGTTAAATAGATGACAGTGAAATCTGTCATTGCTGAATACAAGGTCCGTCTCTCAAAATCCTAAAAGATTACAGTGACCCCGCACTTGTCACAGAGGTTACATTCCAGGCACCCCTCAATAAGTGAAAATCAGAGAAGTAGCAAAGTTATATTTATTTTAATAATTGTATGCATTTTAATGTTTCATAAACAATTCCCATGCTCTTATAAACCTTTCGCTCACTCTTAAAAACACTTCTAGACTCATAAGCCTATGTAAATTTAACATTTTATATGGTAGATTACGTATTCATCCGCCAAAGAAATACATACTGTAAACAGTGTATTTTATTTTGATTTAATATTCTTTTAATATGTTACAGTTTACATTTTAAACATATTTTACACATTTAAAAATTGTAGGAAAAATCATTAAAACCATAAATATAATGTATATAAATATGTATAAGTGCTGTCCACTACTGCAAAATCCTGCAATACAGCAAAAACTTCATGACAAATGATTTAGATTAATATTTTTTGAAATCCCACGAAACAGTGAGCCTGTGAAAGTCGAACAGTGAAACAGAGAGGTACTACTATATTTCTTTCTCTTAATTTTATTTTCCGATCTGGCAAGCCCTAAGCTGGCAGCTAGGGATACCCCCCTACTCTCCCAGACGTTCTAGCGTTTCCACTTCCTTTGGGTTTGAGAAGCAAGTTCCGTTTTGTGTGAAAAGTGTGCTGGCAGCCGGGATGCGCAAATTTTGTTTAAAGTCTATTCTTCTTCCATTTTAGTACCAAGGAAGCGAGTGAAATTCATTAGCTCTATTGCTTTCTTGTGTCTCTTTTTCCAATATAGTTTGAGAAACATGTGAAGATCCTAGTCGCGTCGGTCCTAAGGTTCTAAATAAAAAACGTACAGTTCTGAAGAATAGGAGATGACAGTCATAGACATAAACTGATTAGAATTTATCACAAAAAGCAAGTCTCAGAAGCTAAAAATACATACATTTAAGTGAAACCACGTGGTGCTGCGGTGTACAGCTGCATTTTCACACTGTACAAGGCACACTTACAGAAAGCTCACCCGTAACAGAAACAAACTCCGAAACATCCCGCATCCCTTTCGGTGCACCCTTCTCCCTCCTTATCTCCAAGCTCTCATCTTCTGCGTGCTGTGCTAAGTACACCATGTTCTCCTCCTTTATTTTAGTGTCTTCCATGGCCTTGCTTAGACTCAGTGCCTTTTTTATAATTTTTAAATCCTCTCATTCTTTTGGGGTTGCAGTAAATGATTTAATGATTACAGTTTGGCTGATTGAGTTTGCATTATCTTGCTTTGGTTCACTAAAAACCGAAAGCTAGAACCTTTTTTATTTAAGTGTGTTTGCTACAGAGGCTCTCTATACAGTTCAGACTCTGAGGGATCCTCCTGTTTTCAGCCTCCCCAGCGCTGCTGGGACTACAGGCATGTGCCACTATGCTCCGACTCAAGCGAGGACATTTTTGGGCATTGTATAAATGATATCTTAAAATATGAGACACAGAGCTAGGGAATACTTACTTAAAATAATAGCAGTGTATTAGGGAAAAGCACTAACTTTGGAGACCACATAGAGCCAGTAAGATCAGAGAAGGCTATTGCATCGTAGGACCTCCAATTCACATGTATAGAACAGCTCTAAGCATCTGTAAACTGTAATTATCATGAGAATTGTTTTGGCCCACTCTGAGGACAGGGCTGGCATGGCATGTGGATTGAACTGAAGTCCCCTGGGCCTGCCTAAGCTTGCCTAAGCAGGTGCTTTAGACCACTGAGCTATCTTGCCAGCCCCTATTATGAGAATTTAATAAAAACATAGAAGAAAGCTCTTTGATTATTTTATTTGCTCATAAAGATTTATTGGAATCTTCCTTACGAATTTATTATCTCCTATAAACTTTCTTAGGCATACTGGCAGAATAGTTGTCAAAGAACCTATGGTTTCACCTGTGAATTTGGTTGAAATAAAACAATTGTCTAAAATTTAAAATAGTCTTCATTGAAAAGAGATTTTTTAATGTTTGTTAGACTGCATACTGGGCATTTATGTATGGTTCCCTTGGCTTCCACAGAGTATAAATTTTAAAAGAATAAACAATTCTCCAGGTTTTTCATTTAAAGCTTTGTCCTCTGAAGCCCTTTGATGAATATTGCATTTATTGCCTCTGATGTCAGCCCATTTAAAACACACAGCTGCTTTAACTGCCTCTTTCAACTGCAGTATTAGAGAACTTCAGAGGACAGGCAGCCCCAAATAGCACGATTTGCATTCAACACAGAATCTGTACAGTTAAACTTTCAGGTCTTAATGAAAGGTCATAAAATCCTACAGTACTGACCAAATAGATTTCTTAGAACATTAAATCCCCCATGAATCCTCTGGTACCACTTTAAACACAAGTAAAAATTGCAAACCATAAATACTGAATGCTTTCCACCTTAATGTAAGTCGGCTATTGTAACCTTGTCTGGCGGCAGCAACAGAGCAGGTAGAGCTCTGTAGCATTTCCATTGTAAGCTTTGTCTCCGAGGGGTTGGGAATGCAGCTGTTTCTCTTCGTAATGGGCTGGAAATTCTTATACAGACTTTGTTTTTCTTTAAGTCAGCTGTTACTGTTGCCCTCTTTGGGTCTTTAGTCAGAAATAAATGGAGATTGGGGCCAGCCAGATAGCTCAGCAGATGAAGTGCCCTCTTAGGCAGATGCAGAGGTCGGGGTTTGTTCCCTGCCTGCCATGCCAACCTCACCGCTGGGGCACGCTGAAGTGGCAAATGAGACAGGGTGTGGTGGAGCCCACCTGTAATCCCAGTGCTTGGAAGGCTGAAAAACAGGAAGAATAACTAGCAGTCCAATCTGTGTAGTGAGACCCTATAGACTTTGTACTAAATACATAAAAAATAAATAATTAAATAAATAGATTTGTGAGTGGAGGTTCTTTGGTTTACAACTCTATTTTCCATTATTGTGCATTTAAAAGTATATCTTTATGAATATATTACCTCTAAAATTTTGTCTTCTAGTATAGATGGTTGATTCACCATATATGTATGTGAACCATATATATATATATATATATATTTACACAATTATTATATAAACATAAATTTACACACTATATATATAGTGTCTGTGTGTGTAAATTTATATTTGAAAAGAAATAGTGTTTTCTCAAAGTTTAAATTTCCTTGTGATAAGTATATGGATTTTAAGCAAAGAAAAGAAACAAGCAGATACATATTCTACAAGATGAATGTAAACTTTATGTAATGCAAATATGAAAAAATATAAAAGTAAAGACAAAAGTAAAATAGACACTCAAAAGCGAACTAATTCTAAGGCAATATTTTGCCAAGTCTAAATGGGTACACCATAAATGATCACTTGGACATGAAAAATGTATAGAATCATGCTGTACATCACAGAAAACAAATTTAGGCCTTTTTGGGAACATAATAGTAAGTTTGAAACTAAAACCTAAAAATACGTGCAAGTAACTTCCCTTTTGAAGGGGAAGAGTAGAGTCGCAGTAGTCGGAAGTGTGCTGGAAACATGCAAAAGAAGGAAATGCTCAGAAGAACACTGTAACTTCACAGAAGCAATAAATTCACATGGTAAGAACACACTTGAAAACTTCAAGTTCAGTGACACTGTATTGGGAAAATGGTGTCACTCCTATGTTACGCGTGTCACCTAAGTACTATCTCTCTGACAAGGTACACGACCCCAGGGCGGGGCCCACATCGCCGAGTCCTGGTCCAGCACGGTCGGGAAGAATCTTGAGTGAGTGCTTCTACTGACTGCCGTACCAGGACAGAGATGCTGAATGTCCGTGCGAGCTCATGTGACCAATAATGCTCCGTGATTTTATTGATGAAATATTACACGATTACGTGAAGATATCTGTTGTCAGAGACAACATCCACCTGCTCATTTCTCCTGGTTCTTTTCTGAATGTACTTGAAAGAAAATAAACTACATTTCAGGAACTTACAATTTTGCTGGTTTATATCTGGAAACCTATACAACTAATTTGAAGATAACATCATGCTTTATAGCAACCATTGTTGAATTCCTATTACTTTAATGAAAATCTGCATCATTTCTATAACTTTTTTAAAAACTATTTTGTATTCTTTAAAAAATAAAAATGAAATTTAAAAATCCTGTTGCAATATCAAAAGCAAAAAGAAATTTTGTATCAATAATTACTTACCACTCACTCACCCATGAGACTAAAGAAGTGGCCTAGCCTAATAAATACAGAAAACGAATCTCAAAAATATTATCATAAATTCATCTAATTGTTTTTTCAATGCCACCAACTGCTGTCACAGTATCACATGTAAGTTCCGGCGTAGTTGGGTTTTTGATGTTGTCTTGTGTAGACTACAATCTAAGATCAAATAAACCACGGTGGGGTGGCTTAGGAAATTAAACCACACCCCATACATTTCAAGATGTGTGATTTTATATATTATTTTAGAAGTGTACAACATAATACAACCTTGCTTAACCCATGACGAATATTCTGCTAAAGCTAAATGCTCATATTATACAGATGATTATTTTAGAATGGAAACATAGTCTATCATTTTACACATTACAGAAAAAAATTGATTTCTATTTTCAGATGAAAAAAAAACAGGTCTCCAGCAGGGTTGAATTGTAGGAGGACCACGATTTTCTGTCGTTTGGAATTTACTTCATTTATATTTGACTATTTGAACACATGGACATATACCATGGCAGAATATATATATATATATATACTAAATAAGGATAACAAAGAAATAAATAGCTCTTGATCTTTCCAGGGACAACATTCTACAATGTGATGCCGCTTGAAATCTTTCCCTTCGCTTGTCAAGTAACAACTTAATTGTTCTTTTTCTTTCTTTCACTGAAATACTTGAAACTCTAATAGATTCTGTCTTATCAATTCAGAGCAAATAACAGCTTTAACACTGAGTCTAAAAACAAGTGATGAGATTTACCAGGGGTTCTCTTAAGACTTTCATTTTCCTGGTCGGTAAGTGAGAAGGACGCTCACTGGGCCCCCTCAGCCAGAGGCTCTTTGCCTGCTTCTGTCACAGGACGGATACCTTCTGGACCCTGAGTCTACTTCTTCAGCATAAATAATTTAATTCTCTCATTTTCTTCGTTACCAAGTTGTTCTTACTTCTGCTTCAGGATCTGATGAAGGGCATGCACAAGGGTCCTCTGTCGGAACTGGAAATGCTGGCTTCTTGTGAACGCTGCTTGTCTTTCCACTGCGGGTGATTTGTGTTTTGGCTGGCGGTCCTGCTAGTCCTGTAGGCTTGCCATGCGTGGCCACAGATGGAAACTGGTGACAATGAGGCTTTACAGAAGTGGTCCTCTAGGAAGGAGCTTTAATGATGTGCACATATTTTTCTAAGATTAAGCTTGAGAACTTCTGCCATAATAAGTGTGTGTGTGTGTGTGTGTGTGTGTGTGTGTCTGTGTGTGTGTGTCTGTGTGTCTGTGTGTGTGATATGTATGTGTATGTAAGTGGTGCATTTTCTTTAGTATCTATTTTAAGTGTATAAAATACATGAAATTAATTCACCTAATATCACTGACCTTTTTCTCTCTTACTATATTTTTTGGGATTGTGTTAATTTATTATGAAAATGCAGAAGCTTTGTACTCTCTCTAGTTCTAAAGATATCTATTACTAAATCTTGTTTAGTTTGAACTAGATTTTCATTGTAAACTCTACTTCTCACTTCCTCTGCTGTTGTCCAGCCTCACTCTTCTTTAGTTCCCAGGTAGAAAGAGATTTCATTTATTTATTTATTTATTTATTGGTAGTAGGAATTGAACTCCAGACCTTGCACTTGCCAGACAGGTGCTGTGACACTGGGCTATATCCCCAGCCCAGCAAAAGAATTTAATCAATCAATTTATGAAAAGTGTTAATTACTCATAATACAATTAAATAGTAATATGGGCTTATCGCACTTTACAATGTATTACTAACTAAGAATAATTCTAGAAATTATAATATACTCAGTGGGGATAAAGATTTATATTTTCAAATAATTAACTGAAAAAAACTAAGAGAACCCCCCTCAGCTCTACACAGTCGGCATGTGTGCGTCCTGGTGGCATCTCCATCATCCCCTGTCGGATGTCCACCCTATCTCCAAATGGGCTCATATATTTATAATCCTGGCAAACAAAGTTTGGAGATATGTGTCTTTAACTTACTCATATGGCATCTCCATCAAGTTCGACGCTTTCTAGTGTAGGCATGTCACAACTGAAGAAACTTTACTGAGTGAAGACTTGTTAAAAACGAGAAACTCAGGAAAAACAACTAAAACAAGGAACTAGAGGAGTGGACAGATAGCTCAGTGGCACAAGAGCCTGCAAGGACCTGCCTTCTAGCTCCTTTACTCGCATGCTATGCAGGCCCCCAAAACCTCAGGCATGCCCTGCTGGCCCAAAAAACGGACATGGTGTGTGTGCCTGCAACCCCTGTGCTGGTGGAGCTGAGAAGGAGAATCACTACGAGTCTGAGCTGTATAGCAAGATCTTGTATCATATGAATATTTTTTTGTTAAAAAAAAGAATTCGACACAACTCCTATGGAATCTCTCTCTGACACACACACACAGACACACAGAAACACACACACACACACACACACACACACACACACACACACCCTATATGCCATGTCTAGTAATTATGAAATAAAGGAAAATTATAGTGTAACGAAAATGTGGAAAGACAGTCTGAGAGCATGAAGGGAGATTCAGAAATCAAGGCAGAAGGTTTTGATTATTTTCCAGTCTACCAAATATTGGACACATGTAACTTCAAAGAGGGGATATTTATTTTAGTTCACACTTTCATTCCATGATCTACTGGGTCCAATGTAGAAAGGCCAGCAGCAGAAGGGTGTGGCAGAGGACACAGTACTCCATCCATTGCAAATAGCAAGCAAAGAGCCCAGGTAGAGGATAGGGAGGGAGACATATTCTTCAAGTCGCTCCTGGTGATCTGCCTCTTCAGTCCTGCTATGTCCTGCCAGCACATTCAGGATAAATTATCTTCCATGTTGATAGTAGTAACTGGCCTTAGTGGATTAACCCTATCTTGCATACAGTGTTCCATGATCCACTCACCCTCTGGAAAGCCTCACCTCTATGATGCTTCGGAGGGATAATGTGGGCCTAAAACAAGATACAGTACTATAATCAAGTTGGAGTGTAGTTATGGTCAACAGTTCCAAGTGATCCTTCTATTCACTCTGGTGTGATGGATGCTTAGTGCTGTGGTTTATGTCTAGACTCATGCAGTCATAGGGGTTTTTTTGGAGGGGGCTGAATCTACAGTGTGTGATAAATTTAAGGTGTAATGTGGGGATTAAGGGTTATGAGATTAAGGGTGATTGCAGATCAGTACACTGATTGGATTGGCACTGCCCTAATTCTGGTAGACTGGATACAATTTAAGAGACAGAAAAGTTTTTCCCCCCCTCTCTCTCATTGCTTTTGCCACCATGAACTGTTGCCCCTCTTCAGTTCTCTGGCATACTGGTTTACACTTTTAATATATAACCAGGAGTGGATCATATGACCCTGTAACTTTGACTTTTTGAGAGACTTTTACACTATTTTTCACATTGACGAGATTAATTTGCATCCTTTTCAACAATGTGCAAAAATTTTTTCCACCTTGTTTACAACTCTTTTCTTTTCCTTATTTCATCATGATCCTTTAAACAAGTGTGAAGGAATACTCCACTGGGGTTTGATTTGGACTTTCCTGATGGTTGGCTAGTTTGAAAAAAATATATAGCATTGGCCGTTTCTATGTCTACATTTGGGTAATGTCCGTTGAGATCCTTTTGTACATATTATGTTACTTCCTAAAATTGAATTCGTTGAATTTGTCATATAGTTTTGTTATTCAGCTCCCATGAGCCACACAGGTTACAGATGTGTCTTCCACTCTGTGCATTGTCTTATGGCTTTGGTAATTGTTTCCTTGGCTTTGTAGAGGCTCTTCACATTGAGGTGGTCACGTGCCTGCTTCACTGATAGAGCTTCTAAGTTCACATCTAAAAACTTGTTGCCCAGACAATTGTGAAGGCTTTCTCTCCATGTTTTGTTTCACAAATTTTTTTGGTGAAGGATTTATTTGGAAGACTCATGGTATATGGACATTTAAATTATATAGTTCTTCCTTTACTTTTAGTGAAACAAGGCACAAGCTAAAAGGCCAAAATGAACTCTTTTATATATAAAACATAAAAAAGATTGAACTGGTAGAAGAGAGTGGAATGTTGGATACTAGGGCTGGGAGTAGAAAAACATTAGGAATGCTTGGCCGAAGGATATAAAATTTCGGAGACAAAGGTAGATTAAAATTTAGGAATGTATTGCACTATACATAGTGACTGTAGTTAATAATAACATACTCTTCAAAACTGAAAAGTAGCCTGGTATGGCAATTGACATCTGTAATCTGAATGGTCCAGAGGCTGAGGCAGCAGGACTTCATGTTCAAGGTCCATCTGGTTTTCATAGGGACACTATACTGCAAAACAAACAAACAAACAAAAAACAAAAGCAAAAAAGAGCAACAACAAAAATATAGATAGATATGATTTCAAATGTTCCCCACAGATAAAGTTATATGAAGTGTTCATGAGTTTTTTAGCTTGATTGAACTATATAATGCAAATATATATCAAAATAACATGTACATAAGTACAAACAATTTTACTTGTCATTTAAATGAATGAATGAGTGAATAAACCCATTAATTAAAGGAAATGGCGGCATGTTATAGTGCTGGGCTATGGAATAAAGGTGTGTGGATAGGTACAAGACTGCACATCCCTGGCCCAGGATTTCCTGAGTCATTGACCACTGCCTGTCGCCCAGGGCTAGTGTGGAGCAGAGCAATGTTATTGGACACCAGACTTAAAAGAGGCAAGAATATCATTTCACATGGTGACAATAAGAGGATAACGGCAGCTGAGATTACTTTTATTTCTGGGGAGATCTGCATTTTGGATAGTGATACTCCCTGCATGTGCCAGTGTGTGTTTGATGGTACAATGTTGACAACTGCCAGTTTGTAGACCGTGCTCATGGGCGGCTCCTCTGCGTTAGCTACTGTGGTGTTGGTTAGCTTTCCTTTATATCAACAGGCAGCCAAAGCACAGAGAGGGCTTGTTAAAATGCAGATGACTGTGACCCACTCACTCTCCTGTTCTGAGTCTGGAGTTAGGCTTGAGAATTGGTTTTTATAACAGGTTCTTAAGTGATGCTGCTGGTGTTTGGAAGATTTTACACCAGATAAAAATTGCTGCTACAAAAATGAACATTTTCCCACTAACTTAGGTAAAAGTACAGATCATGTTCAATTCAGTTCCACTGAGAACAAAACGGGAAAAAATCACTTGAATAATTATGTTGGGGGAATGGGCTGAAAATAACCATTTTCTCAGCATTGAAATATCTCCAACCATGCCATACAGTTATTCCAGAACCACTCATATTTCTTTGAAAAGCAGCTCAACTGGAGAATATAGTTCTGCAAGATCCTTCTTTGTAAGTTTTCCTTTCTATATCCATGGGCTTTGCAGCTTGCAATTTATCCTTTATATTTATTTAAAAAATAGAAATTTAACTTTCGGTTAATAGAGGTTATCATTTGTAAATACAAATTGTGCACTTCCTGAACCTTAGGAAAATAGGAGGAAATTAGTTCCTAATTTAAAAAGATGCAGATACATTATATGAAAAAATTCATTGTTTATGTCAAAGTTCTTTGTTCTATTTATGCTAATTCAAGATTCATATGTTTTCCGCCATGTCCTTCTTGCACGGTGGCCCATGCTGTAGACGGCACTTCTTTTCCTAAGTTTGCCTGACCCAGACTCCCACTGCAGAGCTGGTTTGTCTTCCTACCCTTAATAAAACTTTGCTTCCATTAAAATAAAAAGTAACATGTTCATTGGTGTGAAACTGTATCTACTTCCAGGAAATACAAAGATCAGATTAATTTCATATTTATAAAAACCAGTTAAAATGATGAATGAATTTTTTTCTTTAAAATAGGAAGTTCTGAGACTGATGAGATAGCTCAGAGCACTAAGTGTCAACTTAGGCAAGTGCGGGCACCAGCATTCGATCTGTGGCATCGTATGTTGCACCTACCCCATACTGAGGCTTGCTGAGCCAGCCACTGAGACCGGACATGGTAACACATGCCTGTAATCCCAGTGTCGGGGAGGCTGAGAGGGGAGGATCGCTAGGATCCTCCTGCATAGTGAAATCCTGTACCAAATAAATAAATAAATAGATTAAAAAATAAATGAAGTTCCTGTAGAAAGTTAAACTATGGGCATATTTCCAACTTGCTAAAACACTACTGCAAATTAACTTTAATGAAAAGGTCTTTCTTGGTTAATTCTCTAATTTAGATGACACAGTAAATATGTGTATATGTAATATCACACAATATATTATAATTATCAACAGCATAACTAATATATATTAGTAATATTTGAGAGACAGAGATAGAAAAACAGAGAAAAAGCCAGAGATAGAGATAGGGACAGACAGACAGATTCATTTTCAGTAGTTTCAATGAATTACCGCTGACAGGTGTAAGACATTTAGCCAGAGTTAGAGAGAAGAATTAAATTTTTCTTGTTCAAATAATTGTTTTTTCCAACAGTTTACATTGTAGGTTCTCTAGATGTGTTAAAGAATATTATCTTGCAGTTAGACTGTCAGCTTCCTAAAGGCTTCCACTCTTAGTTATTTTGCCTGTTTCCATTTGTATGTTTGATTTATTCCGAAAAGTTTAGTAAACGTGACGATGCGAGGTGGTTGAGACCACACGGCTCCATCGTGCTTGTTTCCACCGTCTCCACTTGTTTGATACACATCTTTATCATAACTGTGCCGTCCTAACTACACCAGCGATGCAAACAAATTCACAACGTTCAGCATCTCACACCTGACTTCACACTTCTCAGTGAGTGCTGTGTAATCTTCTTGCTGCATTCACAGGTGCTCACAAAAAGAACGTGTGATATGACACAACTGCGAAGGCAAAGCAGCAAGACAGGAGCACGTGACAACCCACCTAGAAGACCTCTGCAAACGGCGCAGGAGCCGCGGCTACTTTTTTGACATCCCACTCCAGCACTGAGGAACTGTGCATCTGCCTCAGAAGTAAGAAAATGAATATTACAGGGCTGCTGAAACGCGGTGACACTGTAATTATCAGGGCTTTTTAACTTCGCTGTATTTTCCTATACACAGACAATGGCTTAAGCATGGTATAATCATGTCTTATCTAGTTGAATTATATGTTTTTCCCCTTTAACTAAGCTTCTTTAGCAATCTTTTGTTAAGCCTTGGCTTCAAAGTAATTTTAAACTCTTATAATTTTTCACTTTCTAAATCTTTTACACTTACCTTATTGACAAATACTAGGCAAGCAACTGTAGATACAGATTTTAACACAAAAGCATAATTGGCATGGTTATTTATGAGTTTTCCTGCTATATAATTCATGCTAGACTTAATGGAACAAATTGAGGAATAATTTCACTTTGCACCGCTTTCCAGATATGCATAAGAATGTTACTACACTTCAGGTACATTTAGTGAATACTCTTCAAAGATAAAACTGAAAGCTTGATTGTAACTATTAGTACAATTTTTTCCATTGAAAGTCTATTAAAGTAATTTCAGTTCATCAAGAAAGAATCACGTTTCATTTTCTACTTCTGATTCTCCTTACGGTCACCGTGTAGAGAACAGTTGAGGTGTAGGATAATCAAAGCCTCGCTCGTGGTTGAATGAATTCAACCCATGTGTTCTATCAGTTCAGCAAATTAAAATGTCCCTTGGCATATTTAGTTTGATTGTTTAAGACATTACGCTGGATTTCCAGTATTACAAATTTCAACTACAATCTGCATGATTTGAGAAACTGATCTATCCATCTCTTAGATGACAAGAAAATTGAATGAAAATAATGTTGTTTTCAAAACCAAACATAAATATATTAATAAAACTGTAATACTATTTTGGCCATGCTAGCAGAAAAATAAAATCAATTTTCTTTTTAGGATTGAAGCCTACAAGAAATACATCAGGTAAATATAGGACCATGGCAGTAATCCGGCTGTATAACACAAGAGAAGGTGGTTTTCTTAACAAACTCATAATTAAAATTATACCAAAACCTAAATGTGAGATGAACTTCTAAGATATAACTTAATATTACTTAATCACGCATTATCTATCTGTGTATTTTCTGAAGTTATAAAAACTCATGTTGTATTTATTTTTATTACCTTCTCAATCCCACCCAAACATTGATGCTCATTCCACAGTCATGATGATGTATACCAGCTGTTTTTTTTAAAGTTTTTATTGTCTTGTTAAACTAAGAGAATTGAAGATAAAGCAATAATCGTAGAGATGAAATGTTTATTCATCTATACTTAACTTCTCACAAATTTTATTTGCATACTGTTCATTCTTCTAGTTGGAATTCCTCTGGAAAGAGGAAGCATGAATTTTATTTATTTTGAGGTTAATATAATACAATGTGAAACAAATAGTAGCACAGCAACAGGATTTAAATTTTGTATTTATTTATTTTCTGAAACAGGGTCTCACTAAGTAGGTCAGACTGTCTTTGAACTCACTATGTAGCCCAGGCTATTTTATATTATTTTACTGAAGTTAATATGTAATAATCTAATGAATATTCATCAGTCATACATCTAGGTAAAGATTAACAGTACAATATGAGTTTTAATCCAAAGTCCTTGATATAGGCAATGGCCATAGAATGCTGAAATAAGTAGATATTAGCTATTAATTAAAGAAAAGTAGCAGAACATTTTTGTTACTGCCTAAACTTGGTAACTAGCTTAGGAATGTTGAATTACAAACTATCAAACACAGACACATTTTTTTCAATGAAGCAGTCATAAGATCTTCATACACGTGTTTAGATGATAGTGTAGTTGATGTTTAAGTATCTGGAAGTGAAAACGAGATAAAGAAAGTGAGAATAAATTTCAAATTCTTTAGTTTTTTTTTGTGTGAAAGGTCTTCAAGATTGAGTATATATTGTAGTAATAATTCATTTTAAGACTCCAAGTCTTTTTATCCTACTCTATCTAGTTTATCTAACTGACTTCATTGCATGCTCTGTAGGTAAACATAAAGATATCAAATAGCTTTTGAAATATTAGTCACTAACTGGCATTAAGCTACTATATTTAAGTGTGATATTTAATACTCTGATCTTAAGACAATCACAGAAAATGAAGTTCAATAATGCATAATTTAAGCAGCTAATTATACTGAGAATGTAGTAGTGTAAGCCTGAAATGTACATGCTATTGATCTGTCCGCTCAGGAGTAGCTGATGAGATTGTCGGTACTTCCCTGGGAAATAAGCAAACGGTCCCTGAGAAAGGGTCTAGCATTGGTTCATACCAGATTTTTATTACCGTCTGGATATTTAAGAGTAGTTAAAATGAAGCAGAAAGGCAGTGACAAATCATCTGACTCTTCTTCTCTAATTAAGCCTGCCTGCCATGGATTAGTGATCCACAAAACAGGGACAAGCTCAGCTCTTCCAACGTCGTGAACCCTGACCATTTAATTGGTCCCCAACATCTTGGTTTTATACTGTTTTCCAAAAGATCACACTATTCAACTATACATTTTCAAAATTTAGCTGGGAAGTACTTTTTATTTTTTAAAAAAGAAAAAAAAACAATAAAATGATATAGAATTTCAAAAGAAGACGATAGAAAATTAACAATGGTTATTATATCGCATAGTATGATCTTCAAAGTGACTCAGAAGGATGTTTTAAATGAAAACTAATTATTAGAGGTAAAAAATCAAAATACAAGCACTTTTTAATTTTTATGCAAAAATTGCGATAAGCACTAATCATATAGTACAATAAAAAATGTTATTATTACTTAGTGTCTCAGTTTCCTTTCTCTCATTGCTGGGACAAAATACTTGAGGACACCCAAAATTAAAGAAGGAAAGTTTTATTTAGCTTGCAGTTATTGATGGTTTCAGACCATACTCCACGGCTAGTTCCAAGTCAGAGAAGTACATGGCAGAGGGCAGCAGTTCACGGCAGCGGAAGATAACAAAGTGCGGAAGGAACAGCAATGGCTGTGGAAGCAGGCAGTCCTCTCTCCCTTCCTTTTATTGCATGCCGGCTCTCCCCCCAGGGTAGGTGTAGCTCTCATACCCACAATCCCGGCATTGGATCATGAATTCATCATGAACTCTAAAATCCTGACCCAGTGACTCTGTGAGTATTGGAGGTACACCAAGACACGAATCACAACACTTAGCTAACTCTCCAAGTTCCCGAACCGGTGTATAATACGAAAAGTACATGACCGTCAATGGCTAAAACTTTGGAATTAAAGCAAACAGTGTGTGACCTTTAGCTATTAGTTTTCTAAGTGTTGAACTTTAGAAAGCTTGCTCATTTTTCTTGCTTAATTTTAATATCTTCATTTATCAAATATGAATACTAATAGCTACTTCCTATTTTTCACATAACCTAAATAATATATTTAAAATATTTGACCCAAGGTTCTGTAGTAGTAGATATTATTATGTTAATTCGAAGCATATTCTATGTAAATACCAGGAACAATAAACTATTTAAAGATTCACATTTTAATTTATTAGATTATGATTTGGCTGCCATAATTGCCGTTGCACTTTTCTGCTTATGAACAGTTTTACGCTGTATACTATCTTTCATTCTAAAAAGAAAAAAAAATAGAAATAAATTATTAAATCCTGCTAGTGTTTATGAAACTTTACTTAACCATTTATACGCCTAATCATTAATATATTTAAGGAATTGTAATAGGCACTTAGAATATAACCTCACACAATTATCATGAAGACCCTATTAGGTAGATTTTCTTTCTTTTTTTTTTTTTTTTTTTTTTTTTTTTGGTACAGGGTCTTGCTATGCAGCTTGGACGCGTAGTGATCCTCCTGTCTCAGCCTCTCAAGTGCTGGGATTACAGACATGCACCACCACTCCCAGTCTCTATGGCAGACTCAGTGTGCCCCCCCGGGGGGGGTGGAGCTGGTGCAGCATATGGTGCCGGGGATCGAACCCAGATCCCTGCGTTTGCCTAAGCAGGCTCTTAGTCAGCTGAGGTATCTTGCCAGCCCTTAGGTGGACCTTCTGCTTCTCCCACATTACATAGACACATCGGAGGCCATGAGGGTAAGTAATTCAGTGAGGACGCTTAATCAGCTCAAGGTAGCTGACCATAAACGTTAATGCTATCAGTGGTGTGGTTGCCTTGGAAAACTGTCCTACACTCTCCTACAGGCATGTAAGACACAAAGCTATAAGGATGATTCAGTTCTGCTCCTCTCCAGAGATTTTAGTGTTGTCAGTGCCTGACCTCTTGTCATCCTGCTGTTATTCTCTTGTGCTGCCACTGTTGCTGAAAATCCAGTGGCTGTATTCCAGGGGGTCAACAGTCAGTTTCTGTGAAAAAACATGGAGCTTTTTTTTTTTTTTTTGCAGAACCAGGGATTGAACTCAGGCCCTTGTGTTTGCCAGGGAAGCGTTTATTCCACTGAGCCATCTCCCCGGCTTTTTGAACTTTCTTTTTTTTTTCTTTTTTTTTTTTTAGAGGTTTCTGATTTCTTTTTTAAATTTTTTTTAATTTATTT
>NW_004524633.1:11037616-11055649 GCF_000260255.1 Octodon degus
CAGCTCTTGGGAGGCTGTATACAGGCGGATCACTATGAGTCCGATCTAGTAGTGAGACCCTGAACACCCTCTAGACCCTTCCCTAAAAATACAAAAAAAAAAAAGATTAAATTTATGATGACAAGAGCTGGTGAGATAGCTCAGTGGTCTAAAAAGCCTGCTTAGGCAAGCTTAGGCAAAACACAGGGATCATGGTTCCTTCCCCCAGGCATCACGTGCCGGCCAGCCCTGCTCCCAGCATGGGTTGATTTGGCAATAAATAAATAAATGAATAAATAACTTTTAGGATGACGATCTGGAGCTCTTAATTCTTCCACAGAGCTATTCCTCATTCCCTTGTTCTAGCCATTCTCCATGTCTTGATGAAAACATTTTGCATTTCACATCTTCTTAAACATCAAATTATCTTTTATTCTTATTGTTGCTTAAATTCCCTAGTTTCCGATTCCATTAAGGAAATAAGAACTATCATAAGAGAACTTCAATGAGCTCTGTCAATTAAGGTGTACTTTCTCATTTTTGCATACATACTATGCCTTTTCTCTAATTTATTTTATAAATCCTCCACATTCATAATGAAGAACAACACTTCAAGTGAATTGTCATCTTCAGTAAATTATCATTCATTCTCCAGTGAATTATCATCTTCCTTTGCTTCTTCAAGAATAGAAGTGTGAAAAAAAAAGAATAGAAGTGTGAAATCCTTCCTACTTCCTTACAGTCCTATATAATCAGATGTTCAATCACTAGAGAATAATTTTCATCAACATACGCAAGCACTATATAACTCTTGAATTTTGTATTGTTTTGTTTTTTGGAAAGTGTCTACAGGGTGTTCAGGGTCTCATTACTAGATTGGACTCATAGTGATCCGCCTGTATACAGCCTCCCAAGAGCTGGGATTACAGGTATGCGGCACCACGCTCAGTCTCAATTGCCTTCCCAATGCGACCCGGGAGCAGGGCCGACATGGCAGGCCCTGGGATCAAGCTTCCAGCCCCTGCACCTATGTGGAGGTGCTTTAATTTGCTGAACTATTTGCCCAGCCCTGAATTCTACCATCTTACAAGATAAAAATTTAATCTATATCTTCAGCTAGTTACTCTATTAGTTCTCTGCTCTTCCAAATAATGAAATTCCTTATGAAGGTTGCCTATCCTCTTAGTCTCCAATTCTTCTCAAGGCCGAATTTCCCATTTTACTCCATTAGTCTACATCCACAGTTAATATGTGTAAGTATACATCTGTGTGTAAGCTGTTAAAGGATAAAAGGAACACCTATTAGAAGACAATCAAGACTGTCACAATAACATAAGTGGATCAAATACTATTAGTCCTCAGAGACCAATAGTAGCAAGATGGAAATATAGGAATCAACAGGTCTTTTTCTCTCTAAAAAGAAATAAAATGCAACTACAGAGTATCTTAACAACTTTACAGAGCATCTAGAAGTAAGCCAGCGGTATTTTAGTGGTCACATGAATGTTCAACCAAGAAAAGTACTCACTAAAAAACAAATGTAAAAGTAGAGGGCACTATGGAGCAGCTGAGATCAAGAAGTGAAGGATCTCAACTCCTGAGTTGCAAACCCAACATTCACAGCGAGCTTTCAGCACTATCCTTTATTAAAGTAGGTCTGAAACTTGCTCTGTAAAGCAGCACTCCTAGGCCACTTCTTGGGCTGTACTCAAGAGGATTCCCTCTTATGTACTGTCTCCCCCATATGCAGCACAGGGCCCATTAAAATAAAAGCTCACGTTGATATACCTGGGAGATACATAGAGACAGGTTTGTATGCCTTAGCCATACCACCTCCCTATTGCAGGATTGTGTGCTGCAGTTTGATCTCAAGTGCTTTTCTAGGAACCAGAGAAAGCAGAGCAGACCTATCTGCAAGGGTCTAACTATCTTAGTGGCTGTATGATGTATTTGTCTCTTGGGTTCCCTGTTGGCTGACTTGGAGCAGCACAGCTCAGATCTCAGACTAGAGAGATGCTAGAAATCTACTGTCTATAGACACCTGAGACAGTTTATCTTTCACTGAGGAATGAGGAATTTTGAAAAGAACACCTGAAGTAAAAAGCATAAGAGTTAGAACCACATAAAGCAACAAGAATGAGACCAAGGAAACTATAGTGCTAAGAGATTTAAAAGCATCTGTCTGTATAGGGAAACAAGGAAGAAGCACATACACACCCCTAGGAAACAACACCTGCAGGGTGTCTCGAAAGACCATTATCCTTAACTTCGGGCTGACTCTAAGACTCAGCAAGGGTAAATAAAATATCATCTTTTGCAGAGTTGTTGTAAAGCAAGAGGACATTTATTTTTAAATTCCTAATTTTCAGGGGCTGGGGAGATAGCTCAGTAGAATAAACACTTGCCTGGCAAGCATAGGGTCCTGAGTTCAATCCCTGGTACCACAAAAAAAGAAAAAAGAAAAGAATAAATTCTTAATTTTCAAGAAAAGCTTAAAGGCTTATGAAAACTGGGAAAACATGACTATTCAACAGATACTTAAATCTCTGGAGATTATTCTTGACAAAATATAGGGCATTGGAATTGTTGGACAATAACCTTAATACATCTATCTTGAATATGCACAGAAAGCTGAAGAAAACATGTGTACAGAATCAGAAATAGAATGAAACTACCTCAATATTAGAAACATCATGTATATAAACCCAGCCCTTGGGAGGCTGAACACAGGTGGATCACTGCGAGTCCGATCTCCATAGTGAGATCCTGTAGAACCTGTACTAAAATACAAAAAATAAAAATAAAAATAAATAAAAACAGCATACTTAGTAGTAAAGGGTGGAGCACTTTCCTTAAGACCAAGAATAAGACAATGTTGTCCACTTTCACCACTTCAATTCAGAAGTAGAAATCCAGTGTAAACAAATAGCAAGTAGGAGAGTAGAAAAGGTATCAAAATGGGGAAAAAAAAAAAAGATGTAATGCTTCTTTAGCACACAGGTGAAAAAGAGAGAGAAAACATGTCAATAGTGCACAAATACACTGTTACAAGTAAATAAAATTGATGGCAGGATTTTTTAAAAAAAGTTCCTGTTGTGGACAGTGATAATAACTATTCTGAAAAGAAGTTAAGAAAATGACTCTACTCACATTGTCATCAAAAATAATGGAAAATCCCACGTGGAATTTTAACTGAAACTTCTAGGCTGAAAAACCACAAAACACCACTGAAGGAAATAAAGACTCCTGAAAATGTAAAAAGAAATCCAGGGGTCATGGATAAAAAATATTTAAATAAGATTTCAGAAATTTCTAAAGTTCAGTCTTTATAAAATTTTTCAATAATGTTTTAGGTAGAAATAGAAAAGTCCATTCTGTATATTGTATGGAATTTCACAGGACTCCTATCTAAAATATTTTGGAAAAGAACAAAGTTAGAAGTGAAATGCTTTCTGACTTAACTACAATGTCACTGTCTTAAACAGATGGAAAAGTGCAAGAGAAATATCAAAAATAATTTAATTATAGTTAATGACTTTTTAACAAGTGTGCCAAAATTTAATGGGGGAAAAAGAAACTTTTCATCAAACAGTAAGGGAAAAGGTGAATATTCTCATATATAAAAAGAGTTGGAGACTTACCATGCATATATGAAATTTAACTAAGAAAATATTTTATAAAAAACCTACATGTTATAAAAAATTAGAAATCTTTTAGAACACCTAAGGGAAATGTCTTTCTGACAGTGGATTTGGCAGCCATATTTTTGATATGACAGCAAAATCACATGCAAAAAAAGACAAAAACTGAACAATTTAGACTGCATAAAAAGTTTTAAAATTTAATACATTAAAACATACTTCCCACATAAGGAAAATGAAGCACACAGAAGAAGAGAAAAATATTTAAACGTCATATGTAAGGAGTTTTTATCCAGGTACTATTCGAAATTCCAACTGAACACAAAAATCACAAACTACATTGTTAGAAATCTGGCAAAAGCATGATTGTAAGTAGCTATTGTTTTCTAAAGAATAGATGCAAGTGGCCAATGGTGAAGACCATGAGAAATTGCTACACATTTGCTGAAGGAACTACTTTGAGGGAATGAAGACCAAAAAACACTACATCCAGAATAAGAAGAAATCATGACCCTTGAGATTGCAACTAAGAATGTTAGATATTCCAGGTTCTATCAAACAGTATGATAGTTCTTCCAAACTTAAAGATAGAATTACCGGGGCCGGCCAGATACCTCAGCAGACTAAAGCACCTGGTTACGTAGAACTCAGCGGCCAGGTTTCAATCCCAGTGTGCTGTGTCGGCCCCGCCCCTGGGGCGCACTGAGACAGTCATTGAGACTGGGCTTGCTGGCGCGCACCTGTAATCCAGCCCCTGTGAGGCTGAAATTAAGAGAATCACTGCAAATCCGATCTATGTAGTGATACACTGTGTACCATGTAGACCCTGTAGATCCTGTGCTAAATACAAAGAAACAAAAAGCTGAATTATCATACAAACTATAAATAAAACTAAGTGTGAAGGAAACATTGCATGAATACATCAACCACGGTACTGTATATACACGTAATGAGTATCACTTTGCCCTAAAAAGCAAGGAAATTCTGAAGAATGGTATAAGACGGAAGTACCTTATATGCACTTGCAAAGAGAAAGAAAAATCAGCTAGAAACTAAAGAAAATATACTGCATTAATGTGCTTACATGAATTATCTCAAATAGTCACATTGTTGTAATTTTATAACCCGAAGAAATGCAGAACTGACTTGCTTAAAGTTTGTAGTAGACTCACTCTGCCATTTCATGTTAGATGTTATTTTGCTAAGTGCTTTCAATTCCCTAAACTTGGGTCACAACTGCCTCCATATATAACATGATTATTTTATTTGTTTCCCTGTGTGCAATCACTTTTTAAACAAATTATGAATTCTTCCAGCACAAAGACTATGTCTTTTTCTTATTTTACCTTTGTTATCGCACTTTACTTAAAAAATGTTTTCATCATTATAGTTATTTGCATTTCTTTCAGTCTACCACCAATAATCACAACAACTCAGTTATTTAGCACTCACATTATGTTCACACCATGATAGCATTTCTCTTGTCCTGAACACTTTACACTGCTGTTCATGTCTTCCTTAGGAAACTGTATGTGCTCATCGGACAATGAACTCACAGCTTCATCCCCTATTCACAACCATTTCTTAATGCAGTACCTACTGTGTTGCTGTAAGATTCTCATTTTGTAAGATAATAGGTATCTACCCTACCTGCATTGGTCAGCTTTCATGCCACCAGGTTACAGTACTTGACATCCCAACCTTAAAGGTAAATTTATTGCAGTGTTCTTTTAGTGGGTTCAGTCCACGGTGGGCTGGCTACAAAGCAGAAAAGGGATGGGGAGGGAGACTTGCTCATGTCATGGAAGCCAGAAAGAAGAGGAACCAAGGACAAGTACAAACCGCCACTGGTGACCTTCATCTTCCAGTCAGGCTCCCTTTTCTAACATCACATGCAGCTGTTAAATTCCTCAGAGGATAAGTATACTGATAAGTGTAGAGCCCCTGTGATCAATTTGCCTTCCAAACCCATGTATCACTCGAGGAACAGGTTAGATCTAAAATACAAGACTCTCTATTGGACCTTGGTAGTGTTTCTACAAACTCTAAGGGCCAGGTAACTAGTAAATATTTTCAGAAGCAGTAGCAGACAGAATTCTTTCAATTTCTTACTTCAGAAGGAATTAAAAATAGTATGTTTGACTCCTTTTCCCCGGGATCTGACACAGATTCACACTTCTCAGTTTTTCTTCTGGAAAAAGGATTTACTACGTCTGTTCCTCTTTTTCTTTCCTTTTTCTTTAGAATTACTTTCTTCTGAAGGAAAAAAGAAAAATCTATGAGATAATAGGATACACAATGCATTCACTAAAGAAAAATCATATTTCATTTTTAAGTTGTGATTCATCAGCTAGATAAAAGAGGAAAGTATAAGTTATAATTCTAGAAACTAATGAGAACATAAGAAGACTAACTTTCACTGATGATCACATGATGATAGGAAGAAAAATCAGCATGAGATCAAAATTGATTCTTCAAGTTCAAAACCCAAGGATATTTTTATTTCATTTTTATTGTTGATGCCCTGTACAATTAGGCCTTTTCTTTTAAAAATGTTACATTATAATCCATGATGTAAAAGCACGCTGTAAACTATATCAAAGTATTTACAAACTTCATGAAATTGGGTAGATGAGACAGCTCAGTGGATTAAGTGCCTGCTTAGGCAAGCACAGGGACCAGAGTTCAACTCCCAGCACCACAGGTCACACCTTCCGCATGATGAGTCAGCCACCAAGCCTGGACGTGGTGTGGCATGCCTGTAACCCCAGCCCTGGGAAGGCTGACAACAAGAGGACCACTATGAGTCTGAGCTGTTCAGTGAGACATTGTACCAAATACATAAAAAAATTCATAAACTTATAAACTTACATGAGAATTAATAAAGACTTTCATATTCATAATATTTTGTTTCGTTTCCTTCTCTACAGGAAACAGTGACTCAAAACACTAAATACACTTATCTGTCATACACACATGCATTTTATATATATATATGAATCTAATTTTATGTGAATGGTATTACTATTTTTAGTACTATTTTAATAAGAAAGAAAAAACTAAAGCACTTTCATATTGAAAATGTATTTCTCTAAATTCTATAGCATGGTACCAGAGATTTTTGCTCAGTCAGCTGCTCCGGGGCATTCAGCTGCTCACATTTAGAATTCTAGGGACTTCAGCAGCTTATTTGCTTTGGTAGCCACTGCTGCTGACCCAGAAATGTTCTCTTATGTGACTTCTTGTGGAGTGTACACATTTCCCTGAGTACGGCTTGGAAATATAATGAAGTGCAGTCTGATATGCTAAAGTATAGTACGTTGTGCTTAAATATTTCATGATTTCAAATAAAAGCAAGAAAATTAGGCTTCATAAGACTGTTTTAGCTCATGTTAGTATAACCCAGGATTTCAGAATTGAGGGAGATGAGAGCATCGTGCTTGTATTAGTGATGTAGATTCTTATTACCACTTCGGAGAATAGTTTTAATGAGCCCCACAGCTTGCTTAGTGGGCCTGGTGTCTGTAGGACTTGTCCCTTGTCTAGGGCTATGTCTTTGTGTCCTTGTCGTGAAGCAGCATTAGGCCTTGCCTGGGGTGGATTTGGGTGCCTTTTCTGGCTTTCGTGCTTCATAGATGTAGACATTTGGTAATCAGAAACCTAACTTTTAAACTTATTTGGCCACAAAATATGTGTTACAGGTGAACTGGCCTACTGTAAGGTGCAGATGGAACATTACGTGTAAATGCACAGCACCGTGCAGAACACATGGTAGATACTCAGCAAAAGTTTGTCATGCTGGTGAACATTGTGGGTCTTAGTGACTCAGTACATACTTTACTTATTCTTGTTGTCAGTGTATATACTTAGAAATACTAAGGACAAAAAGGATATGCTTTTTCAAGAAGATAAAAGCTGTAGTTAATTAATTTAATTACAAAACATAGAGAGCATTATTAAATTTTTGCAAGCTCTGGACTGGATTAAAAGAACAATGTCTTTTCTTAGGACAGCAACAAGTTTCTTTTAGACAGTAGACAAAGTGAAATGCAAACATTTTAAAAACCTTGCTCTCAGTGAATGACTAAGAAAGGCATGGAGGCTACCAAATAAATATTAAAGAGATAGGTGCACCATTTGCAAAACAAAGTGTGATCTAGTTAAAAATGGGCGATTAACCAGTGGAAAAAACAATAAATCTTTGATATGTCTTTTGCACTGTTAGGCTATTAGAAGGAAGGAAATCTGTAATGAACTCTTTACAGCTTCTGACCCTGCTACTGATATTGAACTGACAATTACAAAAGGCAGCTTCGGGGGCTGGAGTGGTCCATTGGCGTTGAAACTAGGGCATCTGTTCTGCTGTAGTATCCCTACTGTTTAAGCAAATATCAAGGGTCTAACAGCTTGATATGCATTCGTAGCCCAGAATCCTCTAATTATACCATGTGTCATGACATCGATGCAAATGCTCTGCTCAACTGTTCGAAGGGTAGAAAAAAGTTGAAAAACACACTCTTGTGGCACTGCATTAAGCTGCTCTCAAGCGCTCAGCAAGAGACAGTATAAGTGTGTGTCAGTTAAGAATGACACAAACCTTTGCCTTCGAGCTAAAAGGGCTATTAAGTTAAACACAGTGCTTTCAGAAAGGTATTTATTGTTGGCTTAAAGACTATTACTATGTCATTACATTCAGCTAATGAATTTTGTTATTGTAGTATGACTTGGGAGTGTGGAAAGCGCATGTTCTAAACTTCAGAAGGCAACGGATCATGGTTTGAATGCCTTCGCTTTACTTTGGTTCCTTCAGGTTTATTCTTCCATTTGGCAGATCTGGGAGTGGGAAAAGATTTGTTCAAGGGTTATAACCAGGAAGATAAACTGCTTTTCATCTTCTGTGAATGTCAGCTTGCTTAAACTATGCTTTTCTCTCTAATTCTGGAGTCACTATTACGCTGAATAATAATTCCTTAGGATATAAACACCTGAAAATCAAATATTTTTTTAAAAATAGCTGTGCCCTAATAGTAGACTTATTAATTTTTTATTCTCTTTAACACTACAAATCCATTTCATCTAAAACTGCATCTCTTGGGCTGGTGAGATGGCTCAGTGGTCTAAAGCACCTACTTAGAACAAGCTTAGCAAAGCACAGGGACCGCGGTTCAATCCCCCAGCACCACATGCCAGCCAGCCCGCCCCCTGGTGGGCTGAGCTGGCCACACACACACACACACACACACACACACACACACACACACAAATTAAAAAAAATAAAAAATAAAACTGCATCTCTTAAAGCACTATATTGGCTTTCATCTAGTAACTGCAATGGAAGCAAATGTTACATGTAAATATATTTATAAAACTGAATATATCTTGAGAAACATCAAAAAAATTTCACTTGACTTCGAGAAAAAAATATTCTGGAAGATTCCACGGAGCTTTAAGATGAATCAAATCAATTGTCTCTGCTTTATCATCATGTGTAGGAGTAATTCTACTTTTAACAGAACAGAGACATATGGGAGCTGTGGTGTTATTAAAGACTAGTGTCTCATCTTGTTTGATTTTTTTTACTTATAGTAAACTAATTTACTTTTACATCAGTTTTAAATTAAATTTCATGACTTTGCTGAGTTCAAATCCCTGAGAAACAATTTTCACACACAGGTGGTTGGAAGAGTTGCACACTCACCAATGGAAAACTGGTTTGTGCCTTCAAATAAAATTTTATGTAGAACCTTGAAATAAGGAAGTGTTGGGTGGGCACGGGTTGCACAAAGAGTCAGAGTTCCATTTGGTGCAATTAATTTATAATATGTACTTATAATATTCATGTGATTTAAGTTTTGAGGCTATGTAAGGCATTCAAGGAAATAGATCTTTTCAAATTATTATGTTACATATCTCAGTTGCTTTAAGATAGTCATAGCAAGCATAATTCTTATGAAGTTTGAATCTGCATGTCCGTATTGCTAGAGAACCCACCTATGTAGGAAGCTGAGTTTCCAAGTTAGTTTCTATTGAATTGCCTACAAGTGACATAGTATTTAAGAATAACCAGCCACACAAATAAATGCATTTAAATTTTTATAATTCTGTGTGATATAACTTCAGCTTAGCACACCTCAGACTTTTCAAGTATATTTTCTTTTTATATTTCTGCTAAGTAATGTTCTGTAAATCCTTTCTGATAATCTTATGCAAGGATCGTGCATTTCAAATTAATTCTAACAGAGATCATAATTGTAAACTATACAATGTGTTCATGATTCACTAGCCTTTGATTTTCTCATCTGTAAATGTACTAAGTGAAAGAGATAATTTTTAAGTCACCTTAGACACAAAGTCCCTAGCTGACATGTCCTTGCTATTATCTTCATAAAATTCCATGGTTACTGAGCTTTTGATTTCTCTCTCACCAAAAGATCTATTTTTTCTGTGTCAGACGATAAAATAGATATGTTGCTTTATCAGCCATCAGATCATAGTTTTGGTATGAATTAGTTCATTGTTGAATTTCTGAAAAACTCCTGCATAATTGAGAGTTGGCTGGTACACAGCACTGGAAAATATTGACAGCCGTGTATTCTCACTATGTTAAGCCAAGTGAATCAGACAAATTTGGCACTAAAGTTGTTCTTCTTCACACATCCACCTTGCTCTTTCCCTCCGGAGTACATTCCTGCATTGCATACCAACTCTTGGCAGTTTCATGTTTTTGATGTCTCAGGTTTTTGTAGATCTTTTTCATTTGTACTTAGGTGTAGTGATGGGATTGCACGAGTGTCAGTTCTGTTTCCCCCAGTTTCAATCACCTGAGGACACCTTCTTCCCATCTTACCTTGCTCAAAATCTACAGGAGAGCAGCTGAATAAACCCAGCACTCAAGAAACCTGAACTAGCCTTCTGATTCCTCTACTTGCTAGACATTCAACAAGTTATTGAGACACTAGAAGGCTTAACTTCTGATATAAAATGTGTATAGTACATAGTATATGAGGAATAATGTGTGGCAGGGATTTATGTAGGGGTCCAAAAGACATTTAGTGCTCAAAATATGAACACTGATATGTGTGCTTCACTTTTTCTACCAAATAACATCTTTTAACCTATTTTCTATGAAATATATTTTCCATTTAGAGGGATTTTAAAACCTTTTGTGATTATTATAATTTTTTACTCAGCTTTGCGGCTGGTTTTCACACATACACATAAGACTCCATTTCTTGTGGCTGTGTTTCTCTAGCTTCATGTAATTTTATGACTAATTTAATTTTTAATATCTCAAATGCTTTGAATTAGTGCCTTAGTACATATTATGCCATTTATGAATTTTATTTCTCAATTTTGTTCTTTGAAAGACTTCTTATCAGTGCACATGTATATTTCATATTATTGTTTGTAAATAACATAACTCCACAATGTGAATATCAAGACATTTCACCCAGCAACTCTGTTGTACTGAAAAGTAATATCTTTCTTCCTAGCTCTCTGTCCAAACATGCACTAATTTTTCAGTTTTCATCACATCATTTAGTGAATAAAGCTAATCCTGTTGCAATTATTAGAAATTCTGTAGCTTATATTTAGCCTCATAAGCTTCTGTGAGAAATAGGTTCATTTTTTTTTTAAAAGACAATAAGATGGTAATAGAAAAAACTGAGTACTAGAAACTATACAAAACTTCACTAAACAAAGTAATAGGAATTCAGCCATGGTTGCTGTATCATATGATGTTATCTTCAAATTAGTTGTTTAGGTTACCAGATATAAACGTGCAAGATTGTTTAAGAAAAATCAAAACAGAACAATAACAAAAAAGTTACACTTAATTTTCTTTTCCTTTTTACTCTTCTTTTTGTTTTCCCCAGGAGGTTCAAATTTTATCACTGGGAAGTCAATCTTACTTGATATGGCTCACATATTATTTCATCTCACTTTGAATATGCAGTACCTACAAGGTATATTTTTGCTTAATAAATAATCACATGTTGTCTTTTGATAGTCTTTTAACTGTTGTTGATCTCTTGCATACTACTTTAGATTTCAGACACCCATAAGTGCCTTTTCTACACTGTGAGAGCTGTCTCCATGTCCTAAATCAATCGAAAACATTTGCATCTCAGGCTTATTTTTACTTCAAGAGCCAGAAGTTTCAAGGTGCCAGATAGAGTGTGTAAAGTGAAAAAAGCAGACAAGAATGGTATCGGGAGCCCTGCTGTCCATCAGCTGGCATTGAGCAACAGTATTTGCTGTATTTTTTTTTTTATCGTACTTTGCAAAGACACATAAGACTTCCAGAATTGCTTTGGAAAATTTCAACAATGATGGAATAAGTGGCTTTGAAGAGAAGGGCAGTATTTGGGGGTGGAGTTTGTTGGTAAATTATCTTTAACAATAATTTTTTAAAAAATGTAAGCATTCACCATGTGTTTCAATCACATCTCCTATGTTTCACTTCTGTATTCAAATTTTAAAGTTTTAAGTGTTCCAAACTCTAACATATTTTTTATGATTGAATGTAGGAAAAAATAACTATTTTTTCACTAGTATGATATAAAGTGAAAGCTACATATGTAGATATATTTATTCGTGTCACCTATAAAATATTAATATTATTTTACAAAGTCAGTTAAAATGGAACTTAATAACTCCCTGGAGCATTCATGCTCCAGTTTTTAATAGGGTTGAAGAATGTCAGGATGTATTCTCTTGTTAGTCAATTAAGAAAAATGAATGAATAAAATAACTACCCACCAGTGACTTAGCAAAATGTGATTAAACATCACTAAACACTCTGTCTACCTCCTGAAAAGAATATTCATGAGACCATGGAATTCACTATTCAAGTATTAGAAACTAGCTTTAAAACATGTTTTGAGCCACAAACACTTAGCACTTCCATCAGGCTGAGTCTGACTTTGCAGGCTCTATTTCAGTTTTTCTCTACCTAAATTTTTCTCCAGCTGCTGAAATCTCTAAGGAAATCTCTCCATGGAGACAGAGCCAGACGGTCCAAGTCTCTTCTCTGTTCTTGAGTTCCTGTTTTCAAGTAATGATTCCGATAAACTAGAGATCAGTTTCCTTTCCTGTAACTCTGGCAGCTGAAATTAATTCTCCAAAGACTCCTCTTTGGAGGCAGCAGATGGTACACATGCACGTGTTTTAGTTTTGATTGTACCAGTTCTGAATAATTTAAAGTTCCAAATCTCTATAAAACTACTGTATTCCCATTTCCCAGCACAATTTTTTTTTCTTTTGCCTCAGAAATTCCTTCCTTATATTTTGACATTTGGCTGAAACTTCGTTCATTTTGTACCAGCTTCATTGTCACACAGCTCCTGCTGTTCTTTGTTACAATTTTAGATAAGTATGGCTTTAGAAAACTAAGATGCTTTTAGAAACTATTCTACTGGTGATTTTCTCTTTACCATTTGCAAAGCATTTTGTATACATAAACAGCACATTAGCCAAATGATGTTGTTATCATAGATTCTGTTGGTCTGCACTTGGCTCTCGCTTTAGAATCACTCCAAATAGGTTTGCAGTTTTATAGCGGCATTATGAGGTACTCAATAATATGCATGGACTTAGAATTTTTTTTCTGCCATTCTGTCTGAAAACCAGCCCATTCTATCTCAACTGAGGATTCACTATTTCTCCACGTATTGTACAATAAAGAGGCAATATGTACAACAACTTTATCAGACTTAATCCTCTCTATCTGAAGTTCAAGTTTTTCTATCTTTACAATGATAAACCACCTTCAAACTTTTGTGTGAGATCAAGTAATCTGCAGTTGTATAGTTGTGTATGTGTACACACTTATCATACACTTCTGCAGCTACTCAGCTTTATTAATAAAGCTCCACTTCTACAGGGAGTCAAGCAATGATTCAGTTCTGGATGATCTTCTCTAAATTTAATTGCCATTATTGTCTCTGTTTCCTATGGCTCAGACATCAAGAATAAGAATGAGAGAGAGTATAAGCAACATCCATTATCAGTAACAGAAAATAAAAACATATCATCAGTTTAGAATGAGGAGGTAACCTGATCTGTGAAGGTGAAGACCACATTGCACAACATATAATTAATCTTTACTAAATAGTGTTTTTATCTTTTTTATTTTCCTCTAAGTTTTATAAAGGTCTTGTCACCTTTCATCACCATACTTACGAATGAGGAAACTGAAACTCAGAGGCCTTGTGTGCATACAGGCATTCATGAAAGCAAAAGCATGAATCTTAGATACAAAGATAGAAATCCTATTTTTCCCATAAGCTACAACTGAATAAGCAGCATATTATTTATAGAATAACCAAATGTAATTTGCATTGTGCAGCGTGTTTTAATTTTTAAAAAGAAATGATATATAGATGTGAAACTACTGGTTCTTTCCTTATGTGGATACAAAGTTTGAAAAAGCAAAACTCAACAACTGAAGGGAGCCTCGCAAACTCATCTGTTTGATAAAACACTTCCCTGAGGGATCTTAACAATTGCTATGCAGAGTCAACAAATAAACAACTTTCCCTGGTGTTTTGTCTCTTTTGATTCCAACTATTTAAGTGATGTGGTTTCTACCGCGCATGTTGAGAGATAGTCCCATATCCCAGCAGTCTCACTGTCAGGAGGTTTTTCACGTATTCTATCCCAACTGCTTCTTTTCTCACTTCGTCTCGTTTTTCAGAGTTAGACCAAATCTGAATGCATCATTGCACAATTTCTCATTTTTAGTGAGGGTCACACAGTTTAACATTGGGCTCACTGGTATTTTCCTTTTTATTTCCCACTTTCTCAGGGGTTATGTGGTGACGTCCAATACTCGTCCTCCTGCCTTCACTCATTTCACTCTCTTCAATATACAGCCTGTTGACATTTGTTTCTTAAGTATTCTGAAATCATGCATATGAAAATTATGACTCTTCAACTACATAGCTGTATTAAAAACATAACATTTAGTGCATCAATAGCTACTGCTTTTGATCCATTTGTTAAAAAAGGAAACAAAAATGAAAACACCAAACAGCTAAAATAAATGACAAGAAATCTTGCTTTCAGGGTGATCTCGTAGATCATTGATAAGTCACCTGACAGATCAATTTAAGTTTCGTTTCTCATAGATTACTGTTCAAGATTCTGAAGCAGAAATAATATAATAAAAAAAGGAATCTTAAAAGCTGTAGCACATTACAGTATATTGTTCAAAAGAACCAGTGATTTCATGCTGTGGTAGTTAGAGCATTTCTGGTATAAATCAAAGTGCAGGGGACCAGAGACGTCGCTCAGCAGCATAAGTGCCCGCCTCCCAAGTGCAAGGCCCCAAATTCAAAATCTGGCATCAAAAAAATAAAAAAGACCAGACACTGCTAAAATGACAACACTAAATAATAAGTTGGCGAAGGATAAAGGGGTTATTATTATAAGGGAAATCAGTTTGCTTAGCTTTAAATGTAGCACCAGGAACCTTGAGAACATGATAGAGTGATCCTTATCATTTGCTGCCATTTCTGAACACGGATAATGTTGCCTGTTTTATTTTTCCTTTCTTTTTTCTTATTTAATGTTACTGTGCCACTTTTTCTTTTCTCCATGGTTTCTCCATTTTTAGTTCCACTTTGATTATCTTAAATCTGGCAGTCTTCTACAGCTTTTTCATAGTTTTTTGTTTTTTTTTGTAACTGGTATCAAACTCGGGACCTTGTACTTATGCTGCTGAACTGGCTCCCTCGAACAACAGTCTCATATTGTGACCTTTGTTACCAGTTACTATGCTTTATGTAGTTTAATAGGTATCATTTTTACATATGGTAAGTTAATACAAAGTTCAAGAGAATTATCTTACCAGAAAACTGTACTCGCATTTAAGTTGGGCTTAAATTGATTTTGTTCAGAAAGTAATTAGCAGATGTCTATTATCCTTGGGGAAGGTGTTAAAATGTACACAGTTCCATTTCTTGGTTTTATCTAGCATGAGGGGGATATGGAAGTAAGTTCTCATCATATATTTAAAAGTTGAGAGGTTCAATCCCGGGTGTTCCCTGCTGGTCCTATCTACGGAATTTGCTGAAACAGCAACTGAGACTGGGCTTGGTGGTGCTCACCTGTAATCCCAGTGCTTGGGGGGCTGAAAACAGGAGAACCAGTTCGACTCTGATCTACGTAGTGTGACACTATAGACCCTGTACTAAAAGTACAAATAAATAAATACATAAATAAATGAATGCTGACTAATAGCAGTCTACCCTGTGTACAAAGGGACCCAGAAAAGGGTGACCAAGACAGTGAGTAGGGTCCTGGCGGTGGGGGTTGGGAAAGCCATTCTGTTGATCGTTCATGGAGAAGCTCGGTTGAAATAGGCTTTCCTCAAACATCCTGAAATCATTAACAGATAGATCAATGCAGAGAAGGGTATAAAGCATGAACCAATCAAAGAACTACGGATGGGACTCTATCCCTGCATCATAGCCCATGTTGGAGGTTACATAACAGACATCTGAGGTGAACCTGAAGGACTGAACAGAGGAACATTGTGCATCATTGGAAATACTATAGTTTTAACTTCTGGGTTCCGTCAACTGATGAGTCTCTGCCAGAGCTGGCCTCCCCTCCTTTCATAAAGTAAAGGTCATTGTCACACGGGCACAACACCTGCTTACGAGTTGCAGCTGCTTGTGACACAGCTGTTTTGTTGAGCAGCTATGGCAAAGCTGAGCATGTGTAGTCTGCCTAGCAGAAAAAAAGCCTCCTTTCCAGTTCTTTTTGACCTCAATTATAAGGATTGTAGAGGACTGGAAGGTTTGGAGCTGAGCAAAAGCACGAGTGGGGTGTGTGGCTGAAACACCAGCTAATCAGTGAATATCACTCTGGACTTTAGTGATTGCTTTATTTGTGGTTTCTAGCTTATTATTTTTCTTAGCGTTTCATTGCATTGCATACTATCTCCCCAGATATTCTGTGCACTTCCCCAAGATATTTTTTGATTAACCAAGTTTAAAGGTAATTTTAGGTACACACGATGGTTACATTCATTATGAAATACTTATACCTATACAAGATATAACTTGATTCTTTTCTCCCAGTAACCTACAACCCCTTCAATATTTCTTTTCCTCTTTATTTACAAAAGTTTTGATCCCATTTTTTTCATTCTTTTCTCATCATTTTCTTTTCCGTCTCTTCTTTTCCCCTACCACTTCCTAAGTTCCTCTTCCCACTTGAACATTTTCTTCCTATTCTATGGTATCATATTTTGGTCCTTATGTTTACGCATGTGTCCTATTTATTTCACTTAAGAGAATGGCCTTAACGTGCATCCAGCCAGCCAGAAAGGGCTCAAAACTTTCCTTTATGGTAAAGTACTATTTCATTGTGCAAAAATTTTCTTTATCCATCCACCAGTTGATGGATGTTTGGGCTGCTTCCAAGATTTAGCTACTTAAATCTCTGCCACTACAATGGTGTACATACATTGTTGTAGTGTGCTGCTTTAAATTCTTTGCTGAAGATATCAAGGAGAGAATATCTGTGTGTAATGGAACTGCTAGTTTCAGGTTTGAGGATGTTCCACACTGATTTTTACAGTGATTTCCCCAGTCTTCACTCCGTGGAATGTAGAAAAAGGCTTGGTTTTCCCCACATGATTTGTTTTAGGCTGACTTCTTGATGATAACCATTCTTTCTGGGGTGAGGGAGAATCTCAGTGTTGTTTGAATTCACACCTCTTGAATGACCAATAATGTTAAGCATTTTGTTATATAGTTGTTTTCCATTTTTACTTTTCATCCAAGAAGTGTCTTTTTCTGGTTCCTAGTTTTGGATTGAGTCTTTATATCTATGGGCTTTTACTTCTTTGGCACTCTTTATATATTCTAGACAGTAGTCCTAAGTCTGAGCAACAACTGGCAAACAGTTTTTTCTCCCACACTGTGGAGTATCTATTCAATTTGCTGGTTTTTTTTTTTTTTTTCTATTCAGAAGCTTTTCAAAAAGAGGAGATCCCAGTTGCTGTTTCCTTGTGATAGTTCTTGTGCAATCAGAGTTTTGTTCATAAAGTTTTTGCCTATACTACTATCTTCAAGAATTTTAACTATTCTTTCTTCCAACAGATTTAGAGTTTCTTATTTTAATATGAATGACAAGTCATGACATTTTTTTAAAAATTTTATTTATTTATGTGTGTGTGTGTGTGTGTGTGTGTGTGTGTGTGTGGCCGGCTCAGTCCACCAGGGGGCGGGGCTGGCTGGCATGTGGTGCTGGGGGATTGAACTGTGGTCCCTGTGCTTTGCCAAGCTTGTTCTAAGTAGGTGCTTTAGACCACTGAGGCATCTCACCAGCCCAAGTCATGACATTTTTGATTCTTGCAAAATCACCATAAAATGGAGCTTTCAGATTTTTTTTTTTT
>NW_004524633.1:11055749-11064851 GCF_000260255.1 Octodon degus
CAGACTCATAGTGATCCTCCTGTTTTCAGCCTCCCCAGAGCTGGGGTTGCAGGTGTGTCCCACCAAACCCAGACTCAATGGCCAGCTCAGCTCACCTAGGGCTGGGGCCAGCACAGCCTGTGGTGCCAGGGATTGAATCTGGGTCCCTATGCTTGCCTAATTAAGCAGGTCCTTAGTCATCTGAGCTATCTTGTCAGCCAGAGCTATCATATTCCTATGGATCTTTGATCTATTTTAATTTTAGTCTAGTGGATGATAAAAGATATGGGTCTAGCTTTAATCTTGGGCATGTAAAAGGCCACTTTTTCCAGCATTGTTTATTAATGAAGCTATTTTCTTCCAGCAACAGTATAAAAAACTTTGCCAAAAATAACACTGTCCATTAAGAGAGTCACATGGAGAGAAAATATTCTCTCATGTTTTCACATAGAGCAAATTGGTCAAACAATGGCTGTGACTCATCCACATGGCTGACACTGACCAAGAATCGATAAACTATGGTACAGAGTTTCAGGATAAATCTTGAGGGGATTTGACTGACCTTGTCAGATACAAAAGTTACATTTCTTATTATACATGTCTTGTTTTATCTTGGTCTTAACCATCCAGAAGAGAAGTATAAAAGCAAAGTATAAAAAGTAAGGCCATATTAATAGGTTGAGCTATAAAAGGCTCAAGTCAACAACTTCTGATATTGCCAGTACTACAGCAAACCCACTACTATTATGGACTACTGGACTACATTGGATTATTTTGCAGAATTCACGCACCTAAAAGATTTAAATGACAATGGAGCCCATCTCTGAAAAAACTAAACAAAAAAAGGATATACAAATGAAGGACCATTTTGTATTGAATATTCAAAATAGTTAGGATAAATATACAGCTACTTTCTCTTAATTCAATGAATAGAAAGACATGTACTAATACTGTTTATGGACAGGATATCATGTCTGCAACTTGTATACTGAATAACCACTAAGAAGACAACAATATGCAATGTATTAATTATTGAAACTGTCCTACTGATCGGTTTTGAAATTGTGTCATTGCTATTTGTTTCTCAATAAAATTATTGAAAAAAAATTAAAAATAAACAAACAAATAAATGAGACTGGGTGTGGTGGCACATGCCTGTACTCCCAGCTCTTGGGAATATGAAAGTAGGAAGATCACTACAAGTCCAATCTATGTAGTGAGACTCTGTAGACACTATCCTAAATACATAATAAATAAATAAATAAATAAAATCTTTTAATTTTTCAGGTTTAGAATAACTAGGGACTGATAGAGAAGAAAGAGAGTTAAGAAGTAAGACAGATACCAAGAGAAGTCTTTTCTTTTTACAGCAGAGAAAGAAGAAGGAAAAATGGAGAAAGAAAAAAAAGAGAAAAGGGAGGCCCAGGGGAAGAAAATGACAAGGTAGAAGAAAATATCAAAAATTTCAAACAGACTAGCAATAAAGCCACAAAAAAAATAAAGCTGTCCATTATATTAATTTTAAATGTGAAACTTATAGATGCATTAAAGGAGGCTGTGGTTTCACAGGAATCATTGTGAAAACTAACTTGAGATCACTAGTTTGTCAAACTGCAAGCTCCCACTGTTTTCTGTTTTGTTACAGTTGCCGCAGCAGGAGAGACTGACTGTACACATCTTGTATGGAAAACAGTTAGATAATCAAATTTAAAAGTGTTCATAATGTTAAAGGAATATAGAATTGATGGAACTCTTATTGAAATATATATTATCTTTTTTTAGTTCAAGGTTTCTCAGTTTCAAGCTATTGAAATGTAGGGACAGATAGTTCTTGGTGGTAGGCAGGTAGCTTGCACATTGTGAGAAGATTCACAGCGTCTTTGGCTTGTGCACCCTCGATACCAGCAGCGATCCAGTGCCACATGCCAGGGCAATTCAAATTATCTCCAGACATTATCAAGCGCTAAGTATCCCCTCGAGGAGAAAAAGCAATGCTAGCAGAGAAACAAGGAGTCTTGTTTGTTGTTGTTGTTGTTGTTTTCTATGTTCTCACAGAGTGTATCTTTGAATGAAAACCACAACAAACCTTTAAAAAATTCTTCCCAAAGATTTTTTAATTAAAAAGTGGAGATTGTAAGTTAATGCTATAGCTATGGAGGTTCCTGTCTGGACCATGTCCCAGACTCTTCTTGAAAACTGGCTTCAAATTACGACATTTTAGATTCTTGACAAAAATCTTCATCATAAAATCGAGATATCAGATTTCTACAGTCTCTCTTTTACATTCCCCCACTGCAGTTGGTTGACCTTTTCAGTATTCTAAGCAAGATTCTGAAAGAGCTGACCATTCCTTCCTCTTCCTTTTTAAAAGTACAGTAAACCTGTTGCAGAGAATGAAGGGACTGGCCGGCTGAGATGAAGAATTTTTAAAAGGTCAGAATGGTTCAATGCACTATATATTTCACTGTGTTTATAGGCCTCTTTGAATGTGTGCTTAAGCTATTATTTAAAAAATAAAATCTAAACTGAAGTTTAAAAAAAAAAAGGGCATGGTCTGATTGATGCCCCGCCATAAGTCAGTCTAACTTGTTTTTATAGCTTTTGCCTTGCATTCAACTTTTTAGAGCATCGGAATTTATATAACCCCATGTCAAAATAATAATTTTTGAACTGTTAGGTAACTATATATAATCTTCTTGGGCTGTAGAATGCTTAGGGCTGTGTGAGTCTACTCAGGTATACAGAATTTTCAAACAAAAAGGTAAAATTCATTCAAATAGGAGACATTACGCTTTCTGCTTCTTCAGCAACACTGCAGGGATTTTCATTTAATGAAGTGTCAGCATCAGTGCTAGCATTATCAATAGGCATCTGGTTTTCATTCTCATGTACATAGGCAGCAAATTTAAGGTCCAGTTTAGCATATTCAGGGAAGTAAATGTGTTTTGGAGGGGTGCTAAAAGAAGTAGATTAGTCTGTACACACTCCTTGAATCTGCACTGAATTTCCGATGACTTAGATATCAAAAACTCAAATGCATTAGAACACAGAGCTTGTGTGAGCAAAGGGATTTTTAAATGCAGTATTTGTGGTCTGTGTGAATGACATAAATTCTTTGATACAACCATCATGCAAAGTGGTATTTATTCTCTATAGTTAGTGCCTGGAAGTATCCAAGGACAAAGCTGCTGCCTGAATACTCAACTGCACAAATACTGAATTGAGACAAAGAGTAAGAACTGGATATCAAAGTGTGCTTTCTACATGTAGCATGTGGAATTAATTTGCAGGTGTCATGGGAGCCAAGAGAGAAGAAGAAAGGCAATAATATTGTAAAATAAAACAAGTGACTTGGCACAAGTTTAGTCATGTGGTGAATGAAAACCACTGTACCTCAGAATTGACATGTGAAATTTTAATAATGAAGTAATATTTGAGCTGTGACTTCATATACTGCATTTGGTAGGACTGGAGCTTTAGACATACGAGTATCAACAGTGCACATTATTTATAGGGTTATATCAATAGTCGCATTTTTAAGAATAAGAACTCAAGGCACTAGTCACAAAGTCCGGGTTCAAATTTAGGATTTTGGGGTCTGGAGAGATGGCTCAGTGGAATGAAAACTTCCCTGGCAAGTGCAAGGGCCTGAGTTCAATCCCTGGTTCTGCCCCCCAAAAAATAGGATCTTGTTTATTGATCGTCATTTTAGAAACAGGCATGGAACTTTTGGCAGATTTTCTTTAAGAAAATAATGCTACTGGTAGCAATGCTGCATAGAAGAGAAGTGATGGTAAGGTAAGTAGTTATATTTTTATATTAAATACTGGAATCATTTGGGGACACACATGATTGAAATCTAAAAAAATCTATTGATGCATAAAAAGATGAATTTTTAAAATATCTACTATCAAGTTTAGGTACTAAATTAAGAAAAAATAGAAAATTATATAATATGTTGCATTTTCCTTGTCAAAGTATATGTTATAAAAGAATGTTAAAAGGCAAAAAGAATATTCTATGCTACTAAAACAATATGCTATCATTCTGATGCTGTCATTTCATCTTTTATTCTGTTTATGAGGCAAGAAGAGCCTGCGCAAGGCAACACAGAAACAGTCCTGGGGAGCTGGAGAGATGACTCAGTGAAATAAGTGTTTCCCTCTCAAGTACAAGGGCCTGAGTTCAATCTCCAGCTCTGCAAAAGAAAAAAAAAAAGAAAAAGAAACAGTCCGGAGGAATAGAGTACACTACGCTACCATTTAGAAAGTGCAGTAGGTGTAATTTCAATAAAAATGAAACAGAGTGTAAAAGGAATTGTCAAGTCTTGCTAAAAACTAATTTAGATGTGAAAAAAAATGTTCAATATGGTTACAAATTTGATCAATACTTGAGAGAGATGCATTGCAATGCAAATGTTCTGCCTCCTAATCTAAAACTCTGATGACACTATATAATATTATCAGCATTAATTTTTTATAGCAGCTTAGAGTTACAGCAAAAGTGAGTGTAAAATACAGCAAGTCCTCCACAGCTTGCATGTGTGAAGCCCCACCCACCACCCACAGCATGGACAGCCTTCCAATGCTTGAAATTGGCAGCTTACATTGATACCTCATCATCCATGGTGAGCGAAGCACATAGTTTGCTGCATCCGGTTGATGTTGGGGAGTGTATGGGTTTTCATAGAGATATCAAGGCATGAGGTGGAATATGTCTAGTGTAGAGTAGTTCTACTGCCCCTCAGATGCTCTGCATTGTGCTTATTCATTAGTCCCCTTGTCTGGCCTCCTCAGCAACCACTCATTGCGAACCTCTCTTCATAATTTTGCCCTTACCAGAAAATACCACACAAGTAAGAGTTACACTGAATTTTGCCCTTTCACTACAGCTTCTTTTAGTTGTAGTATGAATTTAAGATATAATTTTATCTTTTTATGGCTTGACAAGTCATTGTCTAGGTGTGCATTGCTTATTTCTGGATCTATCACTGCTTATTTCTTCATACACTACTGTTCATTAAAATACAGGCATCTTCATTGCTTGCTAGCTCATTGTCTGGATTCATTCAGCTGCAAAAGAGACCTTTTTAATTATTTATTTTGGTTGTTGTACTGGGTATTAAACCCAGGGCATTTCATCTGCTCAGAAAAGTACACTTCCCTTGAGTTACTTTCCTAGCCCAAATCTTGGAAATTATGAATAAAGTTACCAGAGAAACCTGTGTGTATTTTAAGTAAATACCAAAAGGAAAGAATGCTTAACTGTGTTGTAATAACATGTTTAGATCTACATGAACATGCCAAACTGTCTTCCAAAATAGTGCTGGTTTGCATTCTCACAAAGGATGAATGGATATTTTTAGCTTTTCCATATCTAAGACTTGGTATTGCCTGTATTTTGAATTTTGTCTTTGTTAGTACATGGATTATAACCTATTAGATGTTTTAATTTGAAATTCCAAAATGATATATAATATCTATTTTCTATATGCTCATTTTCCATTTCTAAATCTTTGATTAGTCAACTTGTTCCTAGGTCAATTTTTCAAACAAATTATTTACTTTCTCTTGAGTTCTAAGATATTGCTATAAAATAAGAGATTACAATGTTTTATAAAATGCTATATGATAATAAAAATATAGTATTTTCTAATACATTCAAGATTATTTATCATTATATGTGCATACATATATATGTACATGCATGTATGTCTACATGTAAATGTGTATTCATTCATCTCGACATCATTCATGATGTACCCTACTAACAGTAATTATATTGCCTATATAGGTAAACTTTAAAGTACTTATATATCCACTTGGTCCTCCACTGGAAAAATATATGGTTTCAGGTATATTGTGCAAGAATTTAAATTTTTCCATGCCTTAAAAATAGTGCAAACAGATGCAGGTGAAGATCATCTATTCAAATTTGCTGTAGGGTTTTTATCATGAATGAGTGTTGGACTTTGTCAAAAACTTTTTTTGTATCAATCAAGATGGTCTTAAGATTTTTGTCTTTGTTTCTGTTGATGCAGTGTATTACATTTATTGAATTGTGGATATTGAACCATCCTTGCATTCCTGGGATGATTCCCAGTTGGTCATGGTGTATAATCTTTTTGATGGTTTGATGCATTCTGTTTGTTAGTATTTTCTGATGATTTTTGCATCTGCCTTTATTAGGGAGATTTGCCTAGTGTAAGAACCTGAAAGAGTAAATAAAATCCAAAAGATACAATAGACACTGTGAATGGGAAAGATTTTATTCAAAGAAAAGGAACAAACAGGATGAGGGAAAGAAGAAAAGATAAAAGGATGGTTTGGAAAAAAATATATGTATATACTCAGAATAGTATGGATAATTGTACTGTTGATGTCTACTGGTCAATTGAAAGGAGCAATCAATGTTTAATTTTTTTTTATTCTTTGACCAATTGTGCATTTTTTTTTCAGAACCTAGGATTGAACTCAGGCCCTTGCACTTGCCAGGGAAGCACTTATTCCACTGAGCCATCTCTCCAGCCCCGTGTATGCTTATATCTGGTAATCTGAACAACTACTTTGAAGATAATCATAAGCAGTATAACAACCATTGTTGAATTCCTATCATTTCTTTCATTAAAATTCTCTAACATTTGTGTTTTATTTTATTGGTTTTACTATTTTCATTCTCTTTAAAAAAGAAGAAAACACATTAAGTTTAAAAAGAAAACAGGGGCTGGGGAGGTAGCTCAGCAGTCTAAGCGCCTGCCTGGCACACTTAAGGACACGGGTTTGATCCCCTGTAATGCATGCCACATTGGCCCCACTCTAAGTTGGCCACCAAAAGTGGGCATGGTGGTACACTCCTATAATCCAAGAGATGGGGAGGCTGAGAAAGGAGGATCTCTAGGAGTCTGAGGTACTTGGTGAGACCATATAAGGATCACTAGAAATCTGAGGTGCTTGGTGAGGCCATGCACCAAGTAAATGAACCAATGAAAGATTAAACAAAAAAAGAAAGAAAAGAAAAAAAGAAAGGCAGTGCAACCTGTAATGTAAATGCTAGCTAGTTATATCACAGACCAGGAGAGAAGAATCATAAAATGTATTGTTTCTGATTATTTTATTTTATTTTGTATTTTAGGGAATGGTCTACAAGGTATTCCAAGTCTCACTACTAGATCGGACTCATAGTGATCTGCTTGTTTACAGCCTCCCAAGAGCCAGGATTACAGGCGCGCACCTCCGCCCAGTGTCAATTGCCATCTCAGCGTACCCCCAGGGTCAGGGCCTACATGACAGGCCCAGGGATCGAACCCTCAACCCCTGTGTCTGCTTGCAGGTGCTTTAATCCGGTGATCCATTTGACCAGCCCTGTTTCTAATTATTTTAATAATTTCATTGTGAAGCTAAATATTCACATATTCAAATGTATTTATTTTGTTAGTGAGCAAAGCCAAAAAACTGGTAAATAATGAATCAATAGCCAATTGCATTGTAGATAGATAGATCAGTGATGCCGAACCTACAGCATATTGTTGCCACAGACATAGATTCCCTCCTAGCACTTGAGTGGAGTCTGCCTAGCATTTCCCAGCTGCTGAGCACCAAGAACAGTGGAAACAGCGCACAGTAGGACTACACACATGCTCAGAAAGGAGGAGCCGCACACAATCACGTTATAAGCCAGGAATCTCAGTAACTCATCCAAGCTCTCTTCTGGTTGGTGTGAATTAAGGTTTAATTGCAATGTTGGAAATCTGCATAAGTAAGTGGGTTTGGGGTTGAAATTTGAACACTCAGACTGTAAAACGTTTGCCATCACTGATGTAGATGCTACTATTTCATAAATATTTTTAAACTAGCCCTTGTGATCTACAAACATTTGTACAATTGGAGCTTAGGACCCAGAGAGAGGCACAGAAACAACATAAGACTGTAACGTAGGGGATTAGTCAGCTGGTCAGGACTCCCTAACTCATGAGCTCGTGACTGTGACTTCCAGGCTTCGTTATCTCATACACAAAATAAAGGCACTAAATATAAGAATGTATAAATCACTTCATTCCTAATATTCATTCATGTCATGGTTTCTACTGCACTGTCACCAATTCATCCAAATTTTTTTACAGCAAAAAGCATCCTGTTATAGTTTCAAGTTTGAAGCATGAATGCTTTTAGGAGTGAGTTATATTTTATGCAGATGATATATTGATTAGTTTTCTGTAGTTATTCCCTTTTAACTTTACACTCCTCACATGAAATCCAAGCAATGTCATAAGCAAAGTTGTATTTAAGGATGTCCGTCCTGTTTCTGTCTCTGAGTAAATGCTTAAGATAATCAACTTGGCCCATGAAAGGCTGTATTTTGTCTCCCAGTACTGGAGGTTTCAAGTCCATGTTTGGTCTGATTTGGGGCTTGTGGTAGGTAGAACAGGAGCAGATACAAATGAGGAAACTGCTCCAGTCATAGTAGCTTGGAAGAAAAAAGCAAAGGAAGGACCCCAAATCCCAATATCAGTGTCAGGGGCACACTCCTTGGTCTAACTTCCAGCAGCTATGTCCTATGACTTCTCAGTAGTGCCAGGGACTGGAGAGCAAGCCTTTGCCACTTGAACTTTTCAAGGATATTTAAGACCTACACTACAGCCCCTGAACACCTTGTGCTCTTTACATCATGCACCTAAAAACAAACAGACAAAAAGTAATTTTAATAAATATAGTAAAATGGAAAGAAACAGAATTTAAGGATTAAATGATGAAGATGAGAGAAAGGAAAAAAGATCCAAAAAAGGAGGGGTGGAAAATCAGGCAAGTGTGTATACAGGATGGCTGAGATGATTTCCATCAGATTTTTTTTTCTTTTTAAATAACACTTAATGTTTAGACTTTTCACCTGGACTAACTCCATATGCTGATATCTGCTATCTGAGCAACTACATCAAGGAGCAAAATGTGTAACACAAAATCAATGGTTGAATACCTCTCATCTTGGTCTTCTAGATAAGTACTGTTCCTAATGTCTTATTAATTACTATACTTTCTTTAAAATAAAAATTTTTAGGGCTGGCCAGATAGCTCAGCAGACTAAAGCAACTGCTTGGGCAGAGCACAGGGGTCAGGGTTTGATCCCCAG
>NW_004524633.1:11064951-11069775 GCF_000260255.1 Octodon degus
CCAGTCAAAAACTAAATTAAAACAACAACAACAACAAAAAAAACCCAATAACAAAAACCAAGAAAACCATGATGTGTTATCTGTGAAAGCCATGCAATGATTCCTGTCGCTATATTGGTTTTCCAGTGCTCGGTTCCTCTGTGGCTTCCATCTGTTTAACTAGTCTTGCATTGAGATCTGTTCTCATAGACGTTAGTTTCATAGGTGTTCTTTCTTTAGGTTTCCCTTAAGTAGTTTCTGCAGTGCTGGCTTGATTGACATAAATTTCCTTTGTTTTTACTTGTTGGGGAAGATTTTTATTTTTCCTTCAATTTTGCAGGATAGTTTCAAAAGACATCATATTCTGTGCTGCAATTGCTTTCTTTTATGACTTAACACTCTTGGCCATTAAATTTTGGCTTGAGAAATCTGTTGCTCTTAAATGTTTTCCTTTATAGTTGAATTAGTCCATTTCTCTCGTACATGTTAGTAGCCTCTCACTTCTGATGTTCTGGCATTTTGATTCTGATGTGTCACGGACAGGATCTTTTCTGGTGGTGTCTGTCTGTCTGCCTGTCTGTCTGTCTGCCTGCCTGCCTGCCTGCCTGTCTGTCTGTCTGTCTGTCTGGCTGGCTGGCTGGCTGGCTGGCTATCTATTAGTCAGCCTGCCTGCCTGCTCAATCTATCTATCTATCTATCTATCTATCTATCTATCTATCTATCTATCATCTATCTATCTATCTATCTATCTATCTATCTATCTATCTATCTTTACCTTTAACACACTGTATAACCCAGGCTAGCCTTGAAATCAAGGCAATTCTCCTGTCTCAACATCTCCAGTACTGGAATTGCAGGCATGTACCACATTCCCAGATGTGTTTGGCATTCTAAATGATTCCCTTAACTGGATAATTATCTCATTCTCTAGATTTGGGGACATACATTTGTGCAATAGTTTCAGAGAATTTTTTTGCTATTATCCTCTAATTTGGATCCTTTATCAGGTTCAAGGTCCTTAAACTTGCTAAAATTTTTTAGCTCTTCTGGGAACTCTCAGATAATGATGTCTTTTAACATCTTTTCATTATTGCTGACTGAATGTTCTAGCACTTCAAACTTATCTTCAAGTCCTGATATTTTCTTCTAACTGGTATGGCCTACTGCTGATCTCATTGTTTGTATGTTTCCTGGAATTCTGCTTGATTTTTTTTTTTTTCATAATCTCTCCACACTGAGTTGGTTTGGGACATCCTGCACTGCCTGCTGTATTCCATTCAGTTGCTTATGTCTTTAAGCTCATTGGCAAGCAGTGATTAATCCAGTCAGCTCATTATTTGCCTCTTTTTTTAACTTTACCACACACACTCCAGGCATACACTCTGAAAGAGAAGGAAGAAGGTAATGTTAGTATTTATACATAAGGAAAAATGGGAAAGGGAGGCAAAGTGAAAATGGAAAGGGAAAAGAAGGGAAAGGGGGACGCTGGGGAGATAGCTCAGTAGAAAAAGTGCCTGCTTGGCAAGCACTGGGTCCTGAGTTCAATCCCTAGTACCACGAAAAAAAAAAAAAGGGAAAGGGGGGAGTATAAGTTGGAGGAGAGAAAGTACAGAGAGACAGATTTAGGTTAATGAAATAACAGAAACATTTACTTAGCAAACGCTATGGAGCTTTGTTTAATTCAGAACCCAAGAGCTGGTATAGAAGGCAAGAACAATACTTAGCACCTGCAAGCACTTTAAGTCACATTTACAGGAAGAAACACTACAAAAAAGTTAAATATCCAATGTTCTTCCTGGTGACAGTATATACTGGAGTCTGAAGTAGTCTAGGGTTATCTTGGGCCTCAGAGGAAATATGAATCTTTTGGAGCATCAGAGAGGTTGAGCTGCTCTCTCTGGTCATGTATGGGTGGGTTACCCAATGATTGAATTAAATTCTTTTTTCTAATTTCAACTCTTCTGTAACTGAAGAATCTAGCCTGTTCCTTGAGTCTACAATCTGGGTACTGTGTAGACCAGGCCAGCTCATGGGACAAACTTCATGAGTGTGTTTTCAGCCACCTCTTGGTGGGGCCTCTCTGACTATTAAGGGTGGGGGCAGTTTCCTCCTTATCTCATGGTGATAGCTATATCTTGGATTTACAGAAAATACCGGCATGTGTGGTACCTAGGCAGAGGGAGCTATTCAGGGTTCCCTCTCCGCCCACTAATAAGGTGTTAGAGGTGGGTGGCATTGAAAATGGCTTAGCAATCTGAAGCTGTCTAAATTGGTCACTTTAAATGAACATTTCTGATATTTGTCAAGTACAGCCTGTCCCTAACCCACTATTTTCTCAACCCCTCATTATTTTCATTTTTAAATAGCTAGGTGTAATGTCAACTTTTGACTAAGGAAAAGAAGAGCAAATGATATAAGAATAAAAACCAATCAAAAAATGTTTCAGATGCTCACTGGTCTTGCATATAATCTATCTGCAATAATAAAATGATCCATTTCTTTAATTTCCTTGATCAATTAAAGTTGTACAAAATGCAATCTTTGTTTTTACATTTAAAGATAAAAACAATGTGCAGTTACATATTATCATTTTGATTTTTTAGTTGACCTCACAATTTAAATATTGTGACTTTCATGATTTATGTTGTAAGTATTCACAGTAACCCATTGTTATTTAACACTGTTGGTTTATTTTTCTCATAAAAAATCTAGAACTTGCATCTTCTCTATTAATATCCTGACTACTAAACCCTAAATGGATGCATTTCTCTATATAAGTTATAGACAGCTTGAAGCAGCCTACTTCCACTATTTTGCATCACTTTTCTTTCCACCAGCCTCTGGGTCATTTCATACTGGTCATTCTACCAATATCCTGGCATAGGCAACTGCTGTCGACACTGAAGTATGCGTCTGGTCAACATTCTAAGGCAATCTATTCTAAAATAATTTCATGGTAGGCGAAGAGGAAAACATAGCTTCTTGCCTTGTATATGTATTACTTAAATTTTTACAAATAAAGAAATTGATTAAATAAGTAATAAATAATTAAGCATATAAATAAGTGATTAAATAGGTGCAGACAGACACACATAAACTCCACTTTTTTAATGTACACATTTTTGTGTTTTCAGGTGTAGGTGACCGAAGGCCCATTTCTCTCAGCTTCATTGCACATTATGTCTTAGTCCCCGTTGTTTCCATCGTACCTGTTTCAGTTGCTTTAATGACTTTTTGACAGAGAGCATTAGAGTAATCTATGCCTGGTGAAGACCCTTCCGAGCAAAGCCATTTTCGTGGAATGAACCTCCACAGAAAGAAAAATGATTCCAGAGCTGAACGGTAGTCTGAGCAGGGGCAGATGTCAGGAGCTCTCCGTTACAACGAGATTCTGCAGCATCTTAGCAACCCTGGAAATCCCCGTGGGTTATGGAGAGGCTTGTCTGGAGAAAATTTATGCCCTCTTCAGGTATCTGATCTGAAGACTGGTGGTGTAGTAGCCTTTCCGTGCTCTCAAAACTGAGAGCTATCCTTTCCTTTCAGATTATGCTGTGAACTGAAGAGATTTAAGGGAATTCTCATTTCAGCAAACACACCCAGTGTCTAATGTTTTCTATTGATAAATTTTGGAAATTACCTCTCACTGTCTCCTCAGTTACATAGGGTACTGAAAGGACTTCAGTGAATTTAGAAGGTTTTTCAGTAAAACAAAAGAAAACAACACTTCTTTTTGAAATCCTATTTGTCCTTCCTTCCTTCCTTCCTTCCTTCCTTCCTTCCTTCCTTCCTTCCTTCCTTCCCTCCTTCCTTCCCTCCTTCTCTCTTTCTCTTCTCTCATTCCCTCTGATTTGATGGAGAACCCTTAAAATTTATCCTCTTAAGATAATTACTCTCCTTATTCAAATGATTTCTATTCAGTTCTCTACTAAACAGCTAGTGATAGCAATTTAACTTTTAAATTATTTCATAGAAAGTTTCATAGAACATTATCTATATGTCCCCATATCTAGCATTTCCAATCTGAAAATGTGAAATATTCTTAAAACTAGTATAACCTAAAAATCATTTAGCTTATAATCTCAGAGACCTTTTATATTTTATATTCTGTCAACCTTTCTAAAACATCAGACAATGTTGTCCCTTGGCTGCCACATAATACACACTGAAGTTTCATAGTGGATCTTTAAGGAATATAATATTAAAGTGTTTCTATACTCTATGGTAGAGATGGATTCCTTAGCAAGTTACATATTCAATACTTAGCAACACATAAAGTGGAATAACCTGTTTCCTTCCATATGATTTCCAATTATAACTCAGAATATTCTCTGGAATCATTATATTCTATAACTCTGCCAATTTGCATTATTTACAGTTTTACTTTCCTTTTGGAAGACACAATTCTTTACAAATTCACACATCATTTTTTGTTTGTAGAAAACAACCATACTGCCAGTAGTATTTTTTGAAATCTTTCTGTAAACTGCTACTTAAATATTGGCATGTCCAAGTGTGCCTGGCTTTGGGCGAAGTCGAGCAGCACAATACGTGACCTGGTAAAGAGCTGCACGCAAATGTTAATTTAGCTATATTTATCCCTAAGATTTTGAAACAGTTTCTTATGGGAGAGAATAATCTTTTCAACTCATGTGGATTAAATTCAAAACTACTGTATATATGCATAGTATCTGGATGTGACTTAGAAGTAATGGAAATATTGGATCTAATTTAACAAGAATAATCCAGTGAAAAAATTGCCAGAATTTTAATTTGTATCATTCAGTATTATAATTGAGTCTAATACATTTCTCAACATTACATATGTAAAAGTGAATCTTTCATTTA
>NW_004524633.1:11069875-11074743 GCF_000260255.1 Octodon degus
GGCCTGTGCTCTGGGTCAGTTCAGGATCCGGAAGGCCCTGGGTCATCTCACTCACTCGCCGCCAGGACTGTGCTCTGGGTCTCTTCAGGATCCCGCAGCCCTTCACTCACTCTCCGGGCCTGCGCTCTGGGTCTATTCAGGATCTTGCGGCCCTCGATTGTCTCCTAAAATGTTCCTTTTAATTTTAGGAAAAAGTCAGATATTTTTCTCTTTCTACCTACATATTTCTCCTCATTCTCTTTTCATGAAGGAGTAATCAGATTTTTAACGTTTCACTAACAAATTTATTTTCCTGTAGTCATACAGAAGATGTCTTCTATGAACTCCTTTTCTATCGACTCATCCATTTTTCTATCATTAGATAATATTTTATTTGATGCAGGTCTACTTAACTCGTTTATAAAAACTTTGTGCATTGTAAATGTATACTATTAATATGTGTTAAGTTAATTAAATTTATTATGCCTTAAAATAAAATATTAGATACTGGACACTTTGTCAGAAAGTTGATATTTTACAATATAATTAGTGAACCTATTTCAATTGCCAATGCCTATTCTAAGAATGTACTTTTATAAGAATTGCATATGCTATCATTTAAATACAATTGAAAAATTATTTATTATGTTTCTATTAGAATGATTCCAATGTAATCCACTATTAATCCAACATTTTCATGAATTCTTGAATCCTCCTTTTCAAAAGCTAATTAATTGCTCAGTATTGACTTAATATTCTAATGTATTATACAATAAATAATTTAAAGAAGCTTAAAGTAATTATTTCCCACAGTTTGCATAATTAGTTCCAATTTATGGACAAGAATGACTGCCTTTTAAATGATAAAGTTGATCTACTTGGGAGACATCTCTAAAATGAATCGAATCGTATGACACAATCCCTCCAGCCCCCAGAAAAAGTCTATGAAGTTTAGAAGAAATGCTCCTCTTTTGGTGCACAAGGGTGCTATTTAATAAACTGCCACTTCAGTATGCTGCGTATTGCCCTGGTGGAGTGGAAGATGAGATTTGCTGCTAGCGTGCTAATTTGCACTGAGGGAGCAGTTTACTCACCTGGCAAGTGCTGACCTGATGCACCGTATTCTGAAATGCTAGCAGATTCACGCACATATAACTGAGAGCAAGTTAAAGCTGCAAAAGGGTGCATTTTTTCTTATTTTCGCTTGTAAGTTTTAGGCCTCTGATTCACCAGCGTCTGGCTTCCCCACGCAGACACCTATCGAAGGCACGGGGTCTCTTACATTATAACTCAACAGCTCTTTCCAAGTTTTATTATTCGATAACTCTCAGATTTTTTAAAAACATCAATTCAGTGGTTGCCATTTAGACAAATTAATTCTCCAAGTCTTTCTCTTTTTGTAAGTGGGTTTGACATTGTGCAAATCATTTCAGCAACTTTCACACAGTGAAGAAGAGGCCGCAAGGTACAGGAAATATGATACATTAGAAAACAATGCAGTTTCCTGAAAAATCTTTGGAACATATTTTATTTTTAAGAAGACCTTTAGAAATGATTTTAGACTTCATCAAAACTGTGACAAGTGCTGGACCATTAGCCCCGTTCTGGCTCTCTGGAGAAGAAATGCCATTAGTATCAATTTTCTAATGTGCCTGATAAGGTACTTTAGTGTAATATTAAATATACTTTTTGACACATTCTCACAGTGCCATTTTAGAAAATGTAAATGACAGCATCTAATGAAAAGTAAAGTAAGTAACTCCGGTCAAGGCTATTCAAAAGTTTGGGCTGATCTAAGGGGACCATTGAACAGAAAGCATGCTATTTGAATGATAATGAAAGGAATAGTTGGAAAAGTGGAAGGTAAATTCTCTTTGCTTCCATTTAACCTTGTTCTACACCCTGTGTTTGTAAGTGCCTCTCTTTAAAATTTCTCTACCTTCACTGTACTGTGCAATTTCTAGGGATAAGATGAAACATAGAAGTTTTAAGTTATGAAAGAATAAATAAGCTCTGTGGTTATATCTTTTAATTAAGGGGGTAGAAATAAAAGAAAAGCAAGACAGAAGCCTTGAAAAATATTGTACAATTAGATAATACCAGGAGCAGATTAGAACAAAGAATAATTTTTTCTTTAAGCCAAATTATCTTGAAAATAATCAGCATAGCTAAAATGTTCACCTATTTCAAAAGGTGAGGAAAATGAAAATAGAAATTTTTATCTTTTAATTGAAAATAACCTGTAATTTTTCTTTGATAAATCTGCAAGTCCTATTTCAAGGACATATGGGAAAGCAGTAAGATCTTCCCATTTGCTTTCTCTAGTATTGCTTTGGAAGTAGCTGAATTTTGGAAGAATGTGAGCTCTCAGGAAGTTAAGAAAGCGTCTCATAGGATAACCCAGGCTGAACTTGAACTTGCTGTGTAGCCCAGAATAGCACTGACATGATTCTTCTATTTCAGCTTCCTGAGTTTGAAGATTATAGGTGTATGTCAAAAAACAGCAGTAAACAATTTTTGAAAAATATTTTATGAGAGTCACATTTTCAAATTATAAACGAAAAGGTCTTATTTGAGGGCGTTCAGTCTATAATTGCTACCTGGATGGCGTATTTATCCACTCAATGACAAAATAATCTACCCTAAAATAACTCACAGTAGGACATGGAGGAAATACCCTGCACAAGTACTGGGAGAAAGCACTCTGCTGATTCTCTCTGAGTTGCAGGGAAGACAGAATTGGATGTGTGAAATAAGAGGTAATGCTCTCTCTGATTTCTATATTTTAGGTACCCAAGTTGGCAACTATGGTGATTCATTTAAGAAGCAATGAACAATATGGTGTTTTGTTTAATAAGAAAGGGTTGACAATGGGGATTTGCCTAAGGAGAAACCTAGAAGCAGAAAAGACCTGTCTGTCTGTCTGTCTGTCTGTCTGTCTGTCTGTCTGTCTGTCTATCCTTTTTTGTTTTAGGGCCCTCCACATGTGGAGGGTGACCACATGTCACTGGAAACATGAATCACACAAGAATTACATCTGAAGATTAGTCTGGGGAGTGACTTTGATGTTCATCTCTGCATGCAATGACGAAGGGATCTGGAGGTAGCTCATGTTCAGGTGAAGGAGTAGATACTCATTTGACAGCACATCAACAGCAAATGATTATAGTCACAATGAGTAAAGCAATCTATTCATTGCTTTAGATCTGAAAGCAAATATTCAAGCTGATAGTTTCCAACTGTGAGTGTCACCTTAGCAGTGTCAGACACCAGCTGTGGTGTATCACTGTGAGTCGTCACCAACCAGGAGGCTGCAAGGACGTAAGTGTTGCTATATATGACATTGTGGTCAGGGCCTGTTCCTTTCTTCAGCACTATGGTGGAAATGGATAGACTATACTCAGGTCTTCATCAGCCTTAAAGGGAGAAGCAAAACTGTGAGCACTAAGAATTTACATAAAAGAGAAGACCTCAACTGAAAAGGACACCTATGGCCATTTAATGTACAACTTTAGTATAAAACATCCTATTTTGTTCTTTTAAAACCAGTGATTGTTTGTTAATAGAGCATGAACTCATGAAAAATATCAGATAAATTCCAGGTGGAAAGAAGTTTCGTTTTTCTTTGAATATTTAATAGAGGAGAGTGTAAATTTTCAATGAAGAATTCCAACATAGGATGAAGTAAGTTGAAGGTAGGTTGAAGACACATTAAAACACAGCTGTGGAAGGAAAACATATGTCTATTCTTGGGAAGCCTCTTGGGATGATGGTATAGCCATGGGAGAAGCAGATAATTCATAGCTTTTGACCAGGTAGTTTATTGAATACCTGAAACTCCATGATATAGAGAACCCCAGTGGACAAAAGAAACACAAAACAGAAGGTACTGCATATTCAGTACAGCAGGGGTAACCTGGACTTAGAATGATGATTCTTTTGTCAACTGGATTCTGAAAACCAATATAAGATTCTCCTCAGCCCCTAACGTGGGATTAGCCGTGGACCAAGGCTGAACACCAGCATATGGGAGGAAGCCATGGACCCAGCTGTTAGGGAGCCCTCCATGGGGGTCGGAACTGCTTCACTTGTGGATGGCTGCCCGCTCTCAATGTCCTTAGGGACTTTACACTGTAAAGCCCACAGAGTCACAGGCAGAGACTGTTTCTGAGCACACTTCTTCACAAATAGTTAAACTTAAAACAGAAAATATCAGCTGAACAGACATAAACCCACTGCTTCAATAAAGCAACAGCACAAAAATGGGGAACTAAGAACAGCAAAAATACTGTATAATAGAATATAATGTATAATAAAATACCACAAAGTTTTCTGACTTTGATATAGTGAACTTACTCAAAGTGACTTGAGAGAATACTACGATTGTGATATAAAGGATGGGTAAATTAGAACTGGCTAAGAAATGCTGTAACAAAACAGCAAGCAAAGGGATGGGCAGAAGAGTGGAACTCGAGCAAGAAGTGCCAATTGTGATGTCTCGATAATTAAGGTAAGGCATTCTCCTAGGAACAGTAACAAAGGCAGTCCTGTAGCATAGAAGAAAAATCTTTATCTTCTGTCAAAAATCATGGTAGGTTGGATATTCTGAAGAGTTTACATTTTATTTTGTTTATTTTATTTTTACTTATTTATTTGACATAAGGTCTCTCTACAAGGCTCAGACTCTTAGTGAAGCTGCTGTCTCAGCCTCCTCAGAGCTGGGTTTACAGGCGTGCGCCATCCTGCCAGGTCTTGATGGCCTGCGAGGTGCGCCAAGTGCGGGGCCAGCACGCCCTGTGCTGCAAGGAATTGGTAGCAGGTCCTTGTGCTTACGAGGCAGGCACTTAGATGGCCAAGCTATCTCTCCAGCCTCAGAGAGGCTTTTCATT
>NW_004524633.1:11083429-11088988 GCF_000260255.1 Octodon degus
TGGTTGCTATATTGCACATTGTCTTCAAATTATTTATTTTTATTTATTTTTTTTTGTGGAACCGGGGATTGAACTCAGACCCTCACGCTTGCCAGGGAAGCGCCTATTCCACTGAGCCATCCCCCCGGCCCCAATACTTTGTTTATATGATTCATATATCACCTCAAAATATTGAAATAGAGACAAAAGCTTAATAAGGTTGCTTAAATAAAATTGCTACAAAGGCTAAAATATAGGAATTTTACACATTAAGTTAAGCAATATTTTCTTATATATTAATAAAGCTAAATTTTATTAATACACATATAATGTCCTTAATATTGTTTTAAAACCTATTTGAAAGTATTCATTTTTAAAGTAAAAAGTAGGACAGGTCTATCGATTTTCATAGAAATATTGAGACATTTAGTTATTTTGTGATAATTACCATTTAGAAAGTTTTCTGTATTACAGTGAGGTATAAGATAAATGTATTCCTCACTTCCTTTATTTCTTGTGATTCCTCATCTTTTTTTTCTGGTTAGCTTCATCTTTATATAAGATCTCTGTCTCTCTCTGTGTCTCTCTTTCTCTGTCTCTCTGTGTCTCTCTCTCATCTCTCTCCACCCCTTTTTCTCTCCCCACCAAAGCAGATGTGCTTACATGGAACATTAGCTATGATTATTGATTCATGTGTGACACTGAAGAGATTACTTATTGCTCTTGACTGTCAAGTTTTCACCTTCAGAATTAAGATGAGGATAAAAATCAGAATTTCACTATTGAAATGAGTTATATAAAACATTTAGATTTATGCCTGGGATATTGCAAGTTTCATAAAAATATTTCCTATATAATTGACACATACAGTCATATGCAGAAAGTTAAAACTGGATAATATTAGCCTATTTTTTCTTTTAAAAATGAAATATCCTCCTTTGTCAGAAATTGAAGCTTTGAATGAAATACACAGGCTGGAGAAACAGCTGCTGTGATTCTTGGAAATCACAATATAGCCTAATAAATTTATGGATGTTTTATAAAGAAATTCCTATTGAGAGAGAGAAAGAGAGACAGAGACAAAAATTTTATAACTCTTTAAATAGTAAAGTTAAACTAATAATGTATTTTAACTTGATAAGTTACTTAATAATACATAATTGTATTTGATATTATGTTTTCTTGATATAGAAAGGTATACCATCATGATTAAAAAATACTGTGTTACCATCGACCTGGATTTACTAGCAATAAAAAATGCTAATTCAGTTACTTTTATATTTGTTGGATATCTATCTTCTTTAACCAAAATGAATTCTCACTACCTAAAGAATTTTAGAAATAATTCTTATATGGTATTACAAAATAAATATATTGCAGTGTATTATTTAGGGCAAATGTTGATTCTAGGCTTGATAACACTAATTCCTTCCTAGGTCTCAATAACTCTTAATATGACACACGACATTCAGTGGGTTGTAATTTCTAAACCCTGATTTCTGCGAAATGATTCCAGTAGGTCATACACAAGTGATAAAGTCTAGAACATCAAATTTGCTTTCCTTAGAAATTTGAGATCACCATGTTAGACTGTTGTTTGCCTGTTACTATAACAAGAAACCAGAAATTGAGTAATTTATTCATATAGAGATTTATTCTTCACAGTTCCAGACTGGGAAGTCCAACATCAAGGTGTCAAGATGTGGCAAGTGACTTGCTGCTGGTTTATAACAGAAAGGAGGCTGTATGCTAGAGAGTGGGCACACACCAAGTTAGACCCTTCTCTCTCTTCTTAGAAAGTTAAAGCCTGATGAAGTCTACTTTCCCAGCTGCAGTTAACCTGAATTTCCTAAACGAAGAGCCCCCCCCCCTCCAAATCCCAAGCTGCAAATGATTTTGGCCATTAGATTTCCAACACAGTGACTAGGAGTGACATACTCAACCTATACCAGTCTGGATTTGCAGCTAGAAACCAACCAATGTAAATTGAAGAGTTGAAGTTCAGACATGTACAGGAGGAACACGCTAAGACGATCGATCATGCTATAGATGAAGAATGTGTGTGTGTGTGTGTGTGTGAGAGAGAGAGAGAGAGAGAGAGAGAGCTAACAAGAGAGTGACAATAGTAGAAATCAAAAATAATGTTGTAGGGCTGGAGAAGTAACACCAAAGTCTAAGCACCTGCCAAAATGGATACCCCGCACCATATACTATGTGGGTATGGGAACCCTAGGCCCACCATGCCAGCCACTGAGACCTGTAATCCCAGAGCTGGGAAGGTTGAGATAGGAGGATTTCTATAAGTCCGAGCTGTGTAGTGAGACCCTGTACCAAATAAATAAAAATAATGCTGTGGATCCAGATAGTGAACTCATGATAAAATAATTTCTAACCAAATTTCTGATGGAATTCTGGCAGCTTCTAGACTCCGACTCAAACTTTCATAACTCCTGCTTATGTAGCTTCTCCTGAATATTCTCAAATATAAAGTTGCTATCTAATAGAATCTGTAGATTTTTTTAAGTTAGTAGATTTTAAGTAATGACTAATATTCTGGTAAATTAAATTCATCTTTTAATTTTATAATTATTAAACTCATGTGTTTGACTTTATTGTTGTCACATTTATAATGTACTAACACTCTCCAAGGATCTATATATTGTTATCATTATTATGATAAAGAAATTTGGGGGATTTATTCTAAGTCGTCACTTAGAACTCCAAAACTCGCACTCAGAACCAAAATTGTCAAGATCTTATACTTGTTCACTTCATGAAATAGATTATCTTATGAAAACTTATGCATTTCATGTGCTGTTATTCCATAGTTATTTTGTCAAATGTAATGATAGATTTGTCAATTGATCCTTGTACTTTTGTCAGTATGATACATACATCAAAGCTACCTATTTAGGTTGACATAGGTGTGGGACATGCACATATGGTAGCCTAAGTAACGATAAAACTAAATCTACAATGCTTGATCAGATTTCATTTTTTATCACTTTATTTTTGTATGCTGCTATCTCCTTTGAGTGTGCTGTACTTTCATTTACCACTTACCTGTTTACCCCAAGTCTCACTAGGACACCATGTTCGCACGCTTAATGTCACTCAGCAAGTGTCATTTAAATCAGTTGATTCTTGCTTTGATTAAATTTGGTTAAAGGGTCATTCTTATATTTCCTGTTACATGACCTTATAAATACGCAATTTTTGGTCACTTTGTTTAAACAATTAGGCTGTTAAATCATTAAAACATCTTAAGTAGTCCATTTAATGAGGGTCTGTAAGCTCTGAAGCTACTTGCATTTGAGAATATATTTGTATTTTATTTATATGAACATTTAAATTTTATCTTTATGCTAGAAAAACAGGTGCACGCATTCATCAAGGTTGATATAATTTCTTATTAATCTTATTATTAAATATTTATATATATTTTTAATGTTGTAGGCAACTGAGTTAGAAATATTATAGACGGTCATATAGGGCTATGTCCTCCAAGGAGCCAGTGCAGAAGACAAGATACCTTGCAACTGTGGGGGAGACACGTACCTCTGCTGTGGGCCAGACCTCAAGATAAAAAATAAAAGAACATGCACCCACATACATGCCTAAGGATGCAAATATCAAGGACTGATATTCTAAAAAGTTGTCCTTCACATTGAAAAAGCCAGGAAGAGTCACTAACTCACCCTCTACAGGAAAAGCCCCTGTTCTATATCCATGCCAGCTTGCTATGTGACTCGCTTCCCTATTTGATCCTGATTTAATCAATCTACCTGAGCAATTATATGCATAATCTCATTGGTTAACGATAGCTTTGTCCCACCTCATGTCTGCCTTGAGATTTATCATTTTTTCCCACCTCGGACTCACCTCACATCATGGTTTTGCTCCAAAAAAGTCCCCAGGAAAAAAAGGGTCCTTGGCAATCCACACAGGTCCCCTCTGTCTATCTTGGGCAGAAGCATTCTTTCCCCCAATGAGTATATCCTGCTCTTTGCCTCCATCGTTCCTAAAATTCATTCTTTGATTTTAGAGAATACAAGCTCATACCAGGTATCTAGCAGGTTAGGAGTTTCTTTTCCCTAAACATTAATATATTATGTAGACCATGTAGATGCAAAACCGTATATATTTATGTCCTTATTTTTCTGTAATATTCATTTTCCATGACCTACATATTTATTTGCAGTACTCCCTGAAGCTGAATAGTCAAATGTGTAATTAACTACTAAGTTTCTCACTAATTCTTTGAATTATTATCCTATATTTCTTTCTTCCTCTAACTCTTATGAGAATGACATTGGAAATTCTTCTACTAGTCTCTGCTTCCTGAGAAAACTTTCAATATATACATGTTTATCTTCTTAAGTACCTATTCATCTGTATCTTAGTTTATTACTTTGAAATTAGAAAAAATGCAAGAATTCAACTTATAAGAATATTTTAAGGATAAAAATATACACATCTTAATGATAAAAATACAAATATTTATCACATTGCTTGGTACACAATAATAAAATATTATTAAATTTTTTATTAGCATTACTATTAAACCTCAATGTATTTGAAGCTTACTATGCTCATTTTTTATGTTACATTCTTTTTTTTGTGGAAGTGGGGATTGGACTCAGGCCCTTATACTTGCTAGGCAAGCGCTTATGCTACTGAGCTGTCTCCCCGGCCCTATGTTGCATTCTTGATCAGTCTTTATATTACGTATGTTACTTTCTTTTGTAGTATTCTTATTTTATTATGAGAAATCGTATGAGAATTTTAACTTTGACTTACATTGTATTTTACATAATCTCTTATTGCATTGTTATTGTTTTAGCTTCTATTTCTTTTTTTTTTCTTTTTATACTTTAAGGTTATCTGTCAGAAAATGCTATTACTTTATGTTTGTATGTGTGTGGGGGAATGTCCTGAATATTATACTAACTTTATTAGCTAACTCCCCATGGTTACTGGTCCTGTGCCTGCTTTTGGTACTTTTTTAAATTTGGAGTTCAGAGTATTTTCTCTGTGCCTACATACCTTGAACTGTAAAAATATTCTTGCATTGCTTAAACTGCTGCCAGGTATTTAATATCTAGATTTTATATATAAACTTCTCCACCTTAGACATTTAAAGTGTGCAAGTAGTTCGAATGCCTCAATGTGTCTTCTTCATGCAGATAAGCTCCTTTGTTTTGTTACTATTTTTAATTATTTTTTAAAGATTTTGTTTCATTTTTGGTTTTATCAGTCTCTCTCTCATTTATTTATTTATTATTTTATTTATTTGTTTATTTTTGGGTGCTACCAGGGATCAAACTCAGAACCTTGAGCTTGTCAGCCAAACACTTATTCCACTGAGCTATCTCCCCAGACCCGAACTCCCCAACTCTCTCTCTTTTTATAAAGAGAGTACCAATTAGAATTAAAACAGAAAAATTACAAGAGATACAGATTTTTCACTTAACAACGTAATATGAATTTCACAGTATTTGTCATAAGGTATAATGTTGTCTTACAATTCCAATGAGTTCTCTCTCTTCTCTCTCTGCCTTTCTGCCTGCCTGTCTGTCT
>NW_004524633.1:11089088-11089908 GCF_000260255.1 Octodon degus
AAGCTGAATCTGACCTCAAAATTAAACCAGAAACTCATGACACAAGTATAGTCTTAAAATAATCTAGAAACAAATAAAACTTCCTGGAAACCCGAAGTAACTATTGAGCAAATCTGTGTCGGCACAATATCTATCTACAATAATAAGGAGGATTCATCTGTGGGCATTTGAAACCCTGGGCTTGTCCTTACTCTAAAAGATGGTGTTATGTATTTCTGAACGCCAACCAAGAACAGTAATTTGAGATGGTGACTACATTTCTCAGAATTGATGAGCCACTTGGGAGTGGCAAAATAAATGGGAACACACTAAAAAGAATGAGATCCGCACGCCAGATCTCTCAGGATTCCTTGGAATAGAATTTAAAAGAGAATGAGCTGATGACAAAATTCTACCAAACAGAGGAAGAAAAAATTACTGGGATGACAAGACATGAAATACCAGACTTAAACAAAAAATCTCAAATCATGCAATGAACATAAAAGAGTGTAGCTTGTCATTTTGCTTAAAACGTTAAATATAGAAATCCTCAAAAAACAAAAACCTATTATCTAAATGATTAAGAATGAATTGAAAATTAATAAGATGCATGACTTTAAAATAAAAACTATAAACTATAATCATTCACTGTAATAGTTTTGACAAGAATACTTCTAAAACTGTAATATATATATGTTTTTCTAGGTCATGAGACAACTGTAAACAAAGCAGAACAAAATTTTATCCATTGCTGGAGTTCTTTTTAATGGTATGCTCAGAAATGGGGGAAAAAAGATAAGGCAAAATTAAAAAGCTGTTTATATTACAGGAAGATAATAAG
>NW_004524633.1:11091468-11094357 GCF_000260255.1 Octodon degus
CATTCTGTTAATGAATAGAATGATTTGTTCTAATGGTGTTTGTAAATAGGATCTCAAGTCTGCATCTTGTACAGCAATTAACCACTATGAGAACAGGACATATGAGAACTAAGAAGAATGTAAGCAATGTGTTGATTATTGAAACTGCCCTACCGATTTGATTTGAAGCTGTCTCATTGTTCATCGTTTATCAATAAAATTATGGCAAATAAATAAATAAATGAATAACTTCATACATTAAACAAAAGAGAATTCTCATATTTTTCAGCTTTTGGTGGCATATAAATTGGGACTGGAAACGGTTTTCACGTAAGAACACAAATTTCAGTGTCTAAAAGCTGTCTATATGCCTTGTGCAACAGATTAAGAAAGGCACCATGCATGAAAATTTACCTGTTCTTATTTGTTCTACACCCAGATGGTACATTGTGCTTTTCAGTTCCTTCTCTAATATCCCTTCGCCACACAGAATTTTAATCTCTATCATCTGCGTTCTACAACAACTGCAGGCACATCTCCCTCCTGACGTTCATCATACTATATTATGGGTCTTTGTTCATTCTGTTTTATGGTATTGCTAATCCATTTGATGATCTCTAGCACATTTCCATACCCATAATATCAAAAGACATGGAACCAAGAGAAGCAGTAAAAGTTTATTGCAATGAATTGAATCCTCTGAACTCAGCTACAAATAAACTCCATCACAGCTTGACTAATGGACATAGATTTATCCTCTTTCCAACATATGCTCTTTCAAAAATAAAATCTCATTTTAGCAGCAGAATTGACAAAAACAAAAACAGGGAACATACTTTGGTATCTCAAATAGGAGTAGACTTCAGATGTAGCCAAATTTATGCACATATATTCTGTATATTAATTAAGGCATAAAATATCACAATTTCTAGGATGAAATCAGATTTTGGGACATTATATATAATATTTTAGCACTGTATAGATTTAGAATGATGAAGACATTGGCACCCACAATCTTTTTTTCTATTTTTTCAATTGTATTTTTAGGATACAGGGGAAAACGCTGAAGAAGATGAGTGCATTATATTTCAAGGAGCATTGTCTAAATATCAGTATTTCTCATTAAAATCCTTTATTTTTTCATAGAAAAGCATTGTACTTTCAACATAATGTGGCATACATTCAGTTTTTCATCATTTGAACCCCTTTCTTTTTCTTCTAATCAATGAAATTCTTAGAAATAGACTTCAGGTGAGTAAGGCTGCATAAAAACTTTGAAAGGAGTCAGCAAAATGATAATGATGGCGAGGTCTACAATATGTGTGCTTCGGAGGAAGGGAACTAAAAGGACTGTGCTGTGAGAAAACGAATTTTATTTTTAGAGGTTCCTATCTGTGTGCTAACATGACAAAACTAGTCAATTTAAAATAATAAATCTATAATGAGTTATTGTTGTGGAAAGCCTAAAATATGATAAAGACACTTGAATATTCAAGAGATGTACATTCATTCCTACACAGAACGTTTTTATGCATTGTTAGCTGTGAACAGTGCTTGTTAGCCCACCACCCCAAATTTCTCTTTCCCTTTATTCAATACATTAGATACATCTCTGGTCAAACAATTTATTTGAGCAGATAGCTCATGTTCTTGCCTTCTTGGTTAATATAGGGACTTTTAAATGTAAATTTAGATAATGGCTGTGCTTTGTTTTGCAGAGTATTCAGAAATCATCTCTCATTTCTAAAATGACTCCTCAAAACAACTGAGTCCTAAAGAATCTCCTATTTGTAATCTGTGTTAAAAAACCTATTGTGCGTACACATATAGCTTCAGTTTACAAACGAAGCCAAACGTATTTGAGCACCGCTTTGCATTACCTCCAACAGCAATCTGTGTCATTCTTTGTGAAATAAGCAACTGTTACTATGGTGAGAATTTGACTGATATACAAGCTACTCTTATGTCTAGTACTTCAAAATTGCTAATGCAGGCTGCATGCGACCAGAACATCAGAACATTCACAGAAAATCTGCCTCAGAGTGTAAATATATTTTCTGCGAGGAGTGACCACACTGTATTTAACAGATAACTCAGTATTCAAAAGGGATTAATGTATTGTCAATAATGTGATGACATAACCAGCTTCTCTGGGAGAATGTAAAGTTTAAAAAAATCCTGCAAGGATTATGTATTTGAGTTGGCAGATGATAAATAGCAGATTAAACTTGAGTACTAAATAAAATAATGATATATGATGTAAGAGAAGCCACAAAAATATGGCTTGTTCAAGGAATAATAACAATTAAAAATAATTAGGACTGAGTGGTAAAGAGCAAAAAATCTATTTGGCTGACAGATATTTTTAAAGAATGCCTTCAGGAGGTGGATGTTGAACCGGATTTCAACGAACAAGGAAAATATCAGTGAGGTAACTGAAATGTATATATTATCTTTAAAAAATGATTGCAGGAGACCTGAGGAAGCATGGAGCTAAAAGAGCTCGATTTTCAGAATTAATGCATGGGAAAACAGGCTAAAGACACAAAGAATAGGGCTGGCCAGATAGCTCGGAGGATTAAAGCACCTTCTTAGGCAGACTCAGGGCCCGGGGTTTGATCCCTGGCATGTTGTGCTAGCCCCACCTCCAGGGCATGCTGAGACAGCCAATGAGAGGGCGTGGTGGTGTGTGCCTGTAATCCTGGTGCCTGGAAGGCTGAAAACAGGTGGATCACTACAAGTCTGCTGTGTAGTGAGACCCTGCAGACCCTGTTCTAAATACATTTTTAAAAAGAAAAAAAAAGAATAAAATTTGGGAACAAATTCAAGGACAAATCTCATTGCTAACTGTGGGTAGAAGTTGTGTGCAGAGATAAAAATATGATATTGGGGCCGGGGAGATGGCTCAGT
>NW_004524633.1:11094457-11101993 GCF_000260255.1 Octodon degus
TCTCTCTCTCTCTCTCTCTCTCTCTCTCTCTCTCTCTCTCTCTCTCTCTCTCTGTCCTCTTCCTCCTACCTAAAATACATTTTGATTACTTTTTCTGCAGGCTTCTGAGTGAGGACGTTTTTAGCTTTAAACTTGGAAGACAGTGAACAAGTCTGATATCCCGGCTTATGATGCCAGGATTACGGATATTGAAACATCTCTGTGTGTGGCACTTGTGTCTAAATCTCATTGGGATAACACAGCCCCAGATTCCCATGCCAATTACATTTGCATTTCTTTCTGCATTCACAGTGTCTTGTTGTTTCTTTCTTTACCATTTTACCTATTAATTATAAAATGTTTAATGTATTTTATCAAGAATTCCTGAAGCTTAGAGGAGATCGCGGTCCAACATTTCAAACCTAATTCATCAACTGCCAGTGTTCTACATTATTTATTTTCCTTCCAAATTAATTTCTAATTCTAATATATCTTAAATGACTATTGAGTTTTCTGATTAGGTGTGAAATATTGTGAAGGAAATTTCAAAAAAATAAAAAAGTGTTAAGCTGCAGACCATATATTTTCCTTCATAATAAAGGAATATAATGTATTTCTTGTATTGATTTCAATTTAAGATAGATTGTGAATTTTAAGTGCTGATTACAGTAGACACTCTGGATTTTTCTTAAACATTAGGTAAAACTTCTTTTCCCACTAAGTAAAATGTAAATTTGCAACAGAAATTTTCTTTATCCAACTGAGACGTCCCTGTTGTTATACACATTGCTAAGATAAATTGTTATCCTCACTCATTTCCTCCTTTTTAATCCATTTTTCACAATAGTCATGGTACTGGAGGGTTACATTAAAGTCTGGAATATTTTGAAATATGTAAAAACATTCTTGTATTAGCAGTCAACATATTTCTGAAATAAACTGTAATTCTTCAAAATATAGTCATTCTTTAGTAACTGCTAGGATTCAGTTACAGTGTTCACAGTGATACTGAGAAATCATTTTTATTATGGTTGATGATTTGTGTATATATATGGAAGTATGTGTAGATATATATGTATATATGTCTTCATTTCAGCTGGTGAGATATACTATTACAGATCGTTTCAAAAATCATTTCTAGGACTGGCCAAATATCTCAGATGATTAAAGTGCCTGCTTGCAGGGGGTTTGATTCCTGAACCTGCTGGGATGGCCCCGCATGTGGGATGTGCTGAGATGGCAATTGAGACTGTGTGTGGTGGTGCACAGCTATAATTCCAGCTCTTGGGAGGCTGTAAACAGGTGGATCACTACAAGTCTTATCTAGTAGGGAGACTCTGAACACCAGTGACCCTTCCTTAAAATACAGAAAAAAAAATTATTTCTATATAATGGAGTATCCCCTCTTACTCACAAGAGCTACACCAAAGATTCTAAGTAGATGTCTGAAACTACAGAGGGTCCATAATGTGCTTTTTCCTCAATGCTCATAACTGATATAGTTCAATTTATAAATTAAACATAATTAAATCTTAATGATAACAATTAATAAATACATAAATTATAAAAATATACTAGTAAAAGTGATTTGCAATTTTGAATCTTTCATCTCTAGTACTTTTACATTGAATGTTTTCTAATTGCAGTTAAATATGGAACTGAAAGTTCAGAAAGTGAAACTGGATTATAGGAGTTTATCTCCTGAATTCAATTTTAGTTTAACAATGAAAATATTACCCAGGGTCCAGAGAAATGGCTCAATAGAATAAGCACTTGCCTGGCAAGCGCAAGGCCCTGAGTTCCATTCCTGGTACCGCAAAAAAAAAAAAAAAAAACAATATTGTTATTTAATATGTGTAACTTTCTACTAGGACTGCCCTAAATGATGTCCTCCTTCTTTGATCCTGAGGCTCTATGAAATGTGCTACCAGGGCTGCCACAGCCCTCAGTGAGGTGACAAGAGGAGAGAATGCAGCTGCTACCTAGCCTGGAGCAGAAGCAGGACACAGAGCTCCAAAGCCCCCAGTCTGTAAATCTTCTCCTAGACCCATACAACTCTAACAATAGATGGCAAAGTTTGTATGTTGTTCGTGCAGTTTTTTGTTTATTTTTCACTGTGGTCCTTAAGACCAAATTTATTTTAATCTGTCTCATTTACCATTATTATTATTAAATAAATTTTCAATTTTTTGCATTGAAATTGAAAATGTATACAGTATATAGGTTATTTTCAACGTCCCAAGAAATTTAAGTGTATTTCCATTGCATTAGAAGTAAATTCTATATATTGAATTTTAAGTCTATTTTAAGTTAGTTTTCTAGGCAGTGTAGTAGAATTTTTTTATGATTCATTTTCTCCTGATTATTCCTGCATCACTTCTTGTAAAAATCTGTCCTTTCTTTAAATGAAATATACTACAATGAAAATGAGCTTACCTTATGGGCATAGTATTGTGTCGAGATTCTCTATCCTGTCCTATTGATGTATGTCTATCACTGACCCAGATAGCAATTCCCTAATTATTTCAAGTTTATGAAAAGTTAGAAATCTGTGACTATCTTATTTATTTCTACCAGTTCTTGGTTTTTATATAAAATGATTTTTTCAGTGTGTCAAAGTACATTACTTCCTCTTGATCATTACACTCATTTTCTTGGATTTTTTTGTACATTCTCTAGTTTAGTGGTTTTAGTTGCTTTTTGCTGACTTTAAATAATTGAAGTATTCTGTCTACAATTTCTCTTGGCCTCTATTTATCTTACAAAATGGCTACATTGGTACTTTAGCTGCTTACAATATTTATTTGGCTGCTTTAGGATTGTTATCCGAATTAAATTCACATCTTAACTCCTTTAAAAGATTTTTACACTTCACTTTTGTAGAATTAAATTTGCTATTTTTGACACTTTGATTTTTAAATGAACCAATTTCTTTCTCAAGGAGCCTCCCAGTATCTTGAAAAGATTAGCTAAAAGTCATACGTATATTAAAGATTGTAATTGGTCCATTGGAATATTAATCTTTGCCCACTCTGAGATATCAAAGTATAATATGTAATAGTCAAAAGAAAACCCACAAATGTAGTTTAGACAAATGATATTAAAATTGTCCAAAACAGCCCATAAAACAGAAATTCAAGTGCTTTGTAACAGCTCATCAATTTTAAATGTAAAGATATATCTCCAGAAATGTTTTAAAGTTCTTGCTTGCATCACACAGATTATATATCTTCAAATATGCCCAAAGACTCCAGTAGCCAGTAATAAATCAATCACAGAAGAGACCTCAGAACTTCAACTTGTGGGAGAGATTTATGACTCTTTTCTGCTTTGTATGTCATCTAAAAGTACATTTTTGCATATGACTGATGAATATCCATGCATGCCTACAGCAAGGAAAATTTAATTAGAAAAGATTCTAATTTTGATTGTTGAACAGGTTGTTCGCTTTTGATTAGAACCTCTTTCCACAAATTATGTCTTTTTCTTTAGAAACTGTATTTTAACACCTTAATATAATTCAGTGACCTGCACCTGTATAACGGTGCAGATCCGCCTGTGAATATACAGCCTGATAGTAGTGGCGAACCTTTTAACGCTTTCAGTGTTAACAAAGAGCTGACTGTGGCATATGTGCCTTAGGCTCACCACCACTGGGCCATTAATGAAAAGGACAAGACAAAGAGAACCTGTGTCTGCAGGTTGACTACAGCTCTACCTCAGGCTCATTCTGTCTTACTGTTCTTACTCAAATGACTGGGTTTTCACTTAAACCTACATTTATGTTCACATAAGTACTTCTTTATGTGTCCCTTGCTCTTGTTTTGCTGTCTGGGCTTCCCAGATGGATTCCTGAGTTCTGCTTAGCACTTTGGGTTTGCACATCTAATTTCCTTTTTTTTTTTTTTTTCACTGTAGCAATGTTACTTTTCTCATAGGCATAGTATCTTTCCATTATTTTTCCTGGGCAAGGACATTGACTTATTTGGATCTTGAGAGAATATCCTGAGGTGATGCTACTCAATGAGGTCCATAGGGTTATGAGTTATCATTATTAATATGTAAATGTTGGAAAAAGAATACAAATACATTAAAGGAATCAAAATCTCATGTGCTGATGAAATGGCTAACAGAAATTCATCCTGAAGATCTAAGGGGACAAGCAAAGAAAGAAGTCAATGAGTCCCTTCAGGAGGAGTAGCTGCAATCCAGTGCATTCGACATGGAATAGTCTCAAGGTGAGAAACAGGACATGTGTTTGTGATCATGAGAACTTTGGAAATTACTGTGTTGATGGAAATTTGCCAAAATTATCTTGTAGCTGATTCTACTTTGTCACTCAGGTAGAGAAGCACGCATTACTGGCTTCAGAATAATGAAAAGATAGGCATCTCTGACACTGTCATTTTCACATAGACATTCCTGACCTAGCACTGATTGAAGAAAAGTTAAATGGTGACTCTACCTTGGGAGTTGTAATGCGTTCTGTGTGCATTCATTGGTTGAAGATACTTAAAGTAGAGCAGAAATTCCCAGAGTCTTTGTGAATTTTGAATTTTTTTTCTGAGTATCTGTTCTATTAAGATTTAAACTCATTAAGAAAATTCCCATGGCTACCCTGCACCAGCAGGACCAATTCCGGGTCCCAGCCCAGGCGCAGCATGGCTGAGATCGTCTTCCACCCCTTTGGGACGCTCCCCACCACTCCACAGCACCTCCCCCACCCTGCCCACTAAGTAGGAATTTCTGCCACATTCCAGGAACACCCAGACCCAGTCCTAGCCCAGACCCAGTGAGTGAGTGGGAGAGCTGCCTCTCCCCCCTACCCCAGCTTGTCCCCTACAGGCTCAGCTCAGGCCTGGCAAACAGGCCTGGCGTGTAACCCTGCAGCTGCAATCCCTACAGAGAGGGTGAGGATAGAACCATTGAGCTAGTCCAGGAGCAGAACATCTTGCCACAGGGGCACAACAGGTTCACCCTCAAGAGCAGCAGCAGGAAGGAGCTAAGCACAGCAGCCAAACCCAAGCCAGGCACAGCTGGATAAATCCAGACTTTGTAGATCTGCAACTGAACTTCAGTACGTACTAAGGTTATAACTACAATGAAGATCTACAACAAAGGTCAGAAGACAGTGCTACACAAAATGATGAGAAAGAACAAAATGCAACTTCACAACCCAACACCACCTGTAAAAAGTGCAGAGGACACTAACAAAGAACATATTGGGAATCAAACAGCTGAAAGTAATGAATCAACGGCTTCTGAAATAAACAAACAGCTGCAGAAAGGTATAGAGGAACTCAGATTGGAAATAAAAAAGAAATCCCTGAATTAATAACATCTACAGTAAATAATCAAATGCAGAAACATATGGAGGAAATCCTGTGCCCACCCAGAACAAGTGTGGAAGACACTAGCTCGGCTCAAATGCATGAATTAATAGCGACGATAGTAAATAAGCAACAGCAGAAAGATATAGAGGAAATCAGAGCACAACTCTTTTCTGAAATAAAAAAAGAATTCTCAGAACTCATAGCATCTGAAGTAAAGAAACAACTACAGAAACATAGGGAGGAAACTCAATTTGAAACATACACTACAGTAAAAGACTTTATAACTGCTTCTAAAGAAGACATTGATAAAATTAGAGGAGATTAGAAAAATGACAGATTCCTTGAATGAGCAACTCAGGAAAGAAATAGATCGCATGAAGCACAGTCAAAAAAATATAGAGGAAATGAAAACCTCAATCACAAGCTTGCAAAACCATTTAAGTGAAAATTAAGACAGAGTTTCAGATCTTGAAGATGCTGGTGCATCTAGAGAAAAGGTAAGAAAGGATCTCTTAAAAACAATGAGGTTGCAGGAAAGAATAATCCATCACCTGCAAGATGATGCAAAGATGAACGATGTGAGCCTAATAGGCATCAATGAGAAAGAAGGAGTCAATACAAATGAAATTTAAAAAATATGGGCAGAAGTAATAGCAGAAAACTTCCCAAATATGAGGAAACAATCTGACACTCAGGTAACTGAAGCATACAGAACTCCAAGAAACCTCAATCCAATGAAAAGCACACCGAAACATATCACAGTCAAGATCCGAGAAATTCAGCACAAGAATAATCTACTGAAAGCCACTAGAGAAAAGAAGCAGATCACATTCAAAGGAAAACCCATCAGAATTACAGCCAACTTCTCTTCACAAACCATAAAGGAAAGAACGGCATGGAGCAGAGAGGTTCGGGTCCTCTACCAAAAATATTCCAGCCCAGACTACTATACCCTGCAAAACTCTCTTTCAAGTTTGATGGAGAAGTGAAATACTTTCATGACAAGGAACAGCTAAAGAATTTCATGATGACAAAGCCAACCCTACACAGGGTACTGAAAGATGTTCTAGAGAGGGATCAAAATTATCAGAACTCCACGAATGAGATCAGAAGCAGCCAACTAAATAGGGCAAGCAATTAAACACAGGAGAAAAACGAGAACAGGTAAAATAACATGGCAAATGTAAGTCAATACATTTCAATTCTAACCATCAATGTAAATGGGCTCAATTCCTCGATTAAGAGAAATAGACTGGCACAGTAGATTAGGAAACAAAATCCAACAATATTCTGTATACAAGAAACACATTTAACTCATACAGACATTCATAGGCTGAAAGTCAAAGGATAGAACACAATACTACATGCCCCAGCTCCTCAGAAAAAAGCAGGGGTAGCAAATCTATTCTCAGACAGTCTCAACTTCAAACCAACAATGGTCAAGCAAAATAAAGAAGGCCACTATATACTGGTTAGGGAAAAATTTCAAGAGAAAGAGGTAACACTCATAAATATGTATACATCAAACAGAGGAGCACCCAATTATATGAAGCAAATCTTAATGGACATGAAAAATCTAATATCCAATAGCACAATTTTAACAGGAGACCTTAATACCCCCTTATCTCCAAAACATAGGCCAACCAGAGAAAAACTTAGCAAAGAAATAACAGAGCTGAACCAGAGCTTGGAACAAATGGACGTGGTGGACATATACAGTCTTCCACACAAACACAGCTTAATACACATTTTTCTCATCTGCACATGGGTGATTTTCTAAAATAGACCACATACTAGTCCATAGGTCATGTTTAAGTATATACAAGAAAACAGAAATTATCCCATGCACATTATCTGACAACAGTGCAATGAAATTGGAAATAAATGACAAAAGAAACCAGAAAAAAACTTTAAATACTTGGAAATTAAATGACACCCAACTCAGTAATCTGAGTCACAGATGAAATTAAACAAGAAATTCAAAAATATCTACAATTCAATGAAAATTCAAGCACAAATTATTGGAATTTATGGGATAAGATGAAAGCAGTTCTCAGAGGGAAATTCATAGCTGTGAACTCACACATTAGGAAAACAGAAGGGAAAAAATAAATACCCTAATGCTGCATCTTCAACAACTAGAAAAGGAAGAGCAAACCAAACCCAGAGCCCAAAGACGGGAGGAAATCATAAAGACTAGAGCAGAAATTAATTCAATTGAGAC
>NW_004524633.1:11102093-11111863 GCF_000260255.1 Octodon degus
GAAGTAATAGAGTAATAGCGCTGGTGGTATAGCTTGGACATCTCATCCACAGGCGATATTTAACTTATCAGTATTGATCCTTTTGTGATTCAAGTTTGTTCTTTTGCCAAAGGTGGTAGAAGACTCTTACCTGAGCAAACATTTCTCAGGTGCTGTGTTAACAATGGGCACATAATTTTCTTAGATAATGTCAAAAGGTATCTTTGTACATATTGGTGAGCTCACTGAAGCCAGAGCTTTGTAGAGAGGGTGCAGATTTCTCGGGATGATGCTGAGCCCTGCTACCCATATGAATTGCATGGTTATACTCTTCAAAAGGCGGTGAAGGTGAGTACTTACCATGGTAATTGCTATTCTGTATTCCTCTGAATGTGTCACCCTCTTTATTTGAATGAATCTCAATCTTAATTGTTTTCTGTTTGATCTCTCTAGAAAACTCAAAACAGTAGTCTCCTTCACTCCTTTACCATCCATTCATTCCTTCAAATTCTGAAATCTCCCTTTTTTGGGTGGGGGAAGGGCAGGTTAAAATGATTTTTTCTTCCTTCTTTAACCCACAGCACAAGTTTTGGTGTAGATTCTGTGGGTAAGTTTTGGTAATTCTGATCATGCCTTCTCTATAGAAAGGTAACCAGGTTTAGCTCTGGACAGAACACTGCACTAGTGCTCATAGCAGAGTGATCCCTCTTATTTGGCTTCATAGATGTGTTAGTTCATCTCACCCAGTAACCTGCAGGAATCCTCTCTTCTTCCTCTCACTTTCTGTGTGCTCATCTGCTCTAAACAACCTTCTGTAGTGACATCTGAACTGCCCCATGCATGTGACTAACATGCTTTCATGTTGATGGCTCCAAATTTCATATAAACTACTGCTACAGTTTTTCCATCACCCCTCTATATCACTGCAATGGCTTCCCAGGAATATGTGTATATGCTTAGGAAGTTGAGACATTATTACCAGATCTGTCATGGTTTGCTCCGTGTTGATCACATGAAGCATATTGCTGCTACCCATCGTATGCTCCTGTAGCTCCTCACACAGATCACTCCGTTTTCAACTTCTGAATAGAGTCCACAAGTCACCGAACCCAACACAGGGATATGCTTTGCTGACACATTTTTAAATGTTTAAGAAATGTTGGTATTTTTTTAAGCTGAATGAAGACTCCATTAATCTGTTTGTATATTTCTTTCCCTGTACCCATACTTCCAATACACAATTTTTTTTAATATTTTTAGTACAAGGTCTACAGGGTCTCACTATGTAGATCAGACTTGCAGTGGTTCTCCTGTTTTCAGCATCCCAAGTGCTGGAATTACAGGTGTGCGCTACCACACCCAGTCTCAATCACCATCTCAGTGTGCCCTGTGGGCAGGGCCTGAAAGGCACGTTGAGGATCTAACCCTGGCCACTGTGCTCTGCCTAAGCAGGTGCTTTAGTCCACTGAGCTATCTGGCTGGCTTTTGTTAAATTCTTTACTTGCATTATATTAGCATTACTCTGTAGCAAATCAGGTTAAACCGATATTAATTGCTTATCCCACTGCACAGTACTTTATGTTGATAACCAAAAGTGGAGCAGGTATATTCCCATTTACATGACTAAGAAAGAGTCAAATCAGAAATATGATATGAACTATACTGGTTGAAAAATATATTTATCTTGTAGACAAGATACTACCTGCTATTTTCAATAACTGTTTCATCTTTAGAAATACTAAACATCATATATATAATCATTTACTATAACAAATCATCCCAATAGGAAACAACAGTGTTTAAAGATAATCACCTGCAGTGCTGGCCCCATCCCCCAGGGAGTGCTGAGATGGCAGCCCAGACTGGGCATGGTGCCCCCTCCCCTGTAATCCCAGCACTTGGGAGGCTGAAAAACAGGAAGGCTCAGTAGGAGTCTGATCTGTGTAATAAGACCCTGGACTAAATACATTTTTTAAAATGGAGTAAAAAAATAAAATAAATTAAAGATAATCAAATGAAATCCAGAGATAAATGTTTTGGAGCAGGCCAGCCAAATAGCTCAGCAGGTTAAAGGGCCTGCAAGCAGACGCAGGGACCAGGGATTCAATCCCCAGGCCTACCATGTTGGTGGCCACCGCCATGGTGCACTGAGACTACGATTGAGACTGGGCATGATGGCGGGTGCCTGTAATCCCAGCTCTTGAGAGGCTGTAAACAGGCTAATCACTATGAGCAGGATCTATTAGTGAGACCCTGAACACCCTGTAGACCCTTTCCTAAAATACAAGAAAAAAGAATGTTTTGGAGCCCTGCGACTTATCAGACATTTGACAAAATATCCGATGAGTATTTTAAAGTGTAGTAAAGACACATTAATTAGATTAAAAACACCACTGTTGAATACCTCTCATCTTGTTCTTCTAATGTGTGCCACTTCTAATGCCTTATTAATTAATCTTCTCTTTTTAAAAATAAGTTTTTAAAATACATAAGGTAAAAAGGACAAAAAGAACATTCAAGTTTATTGAAAGTAAGCATTAATACTTATTTGACCAATTTTGTATACCTGTATCTATCAATCGGAACAAGATTTGATGATGAAAGTATGTAATATAGAGCCAGCGACATACAGCAGCACATTGAGTTCCTTCTGAGGCAAGTGCAGGGACCCGGTTCCAATGCCCAGCACCATGTGCTATGCTGGCCCCGCTCCCTGGAGGGAACTGAGCTGTCCACTGAGAACACGCACTGTGGCACACACGTGTAATCCCAACATTGAGGAGGCTAAAAACAGGAGGATAACCTTGAGTCTGGCCTGTGTAATGAGACCCTTAATATATATATATATATATATATATATATATATATATATATATAAACAACTATTATTTTTTTCTGTATTTTGTACAGGGTCTACAGTATCTCACTATGGAGATCAGACTTCTAGTGATCTGCCTGTGTTCAGCCTCCCAAGCACTGGGGATCACAGGTGCGTGCCACCACACCCAGTCGCACTTACCATCTCAGTGCGCAGGGGATCGAATCCTAGCCACCGCATCTGCCTAAGCAGGCGCTTTAGTCTGCCGAGCTATCTAGCTGGCTCTATTGTTAAATGTTTGTTCTTGTTTTGAAACTGTCTACCATTTGTTCTGTCACTTGTTGCTCTGTTTTTGTGTTTGTTTCTGCCATTTGTTTTTACTCTTTAAAATAAAATTTTAAAAATTAGGGGGGAAAAAACCCAACTTCCTAAACAAATGAAAACAAGACCAATAAAAAATACACATTTCCATGAATTCCTCCTCAAAATACTCTTTCCTTTAAATGCAGTTGTGCTATCGTTCTTGCTACTTTCTGAAGTAGCTCTGACAGTCTTCTTTCTTGACTATCTTCACTAGCTATAACCTCCCAGCCTCGATATCCTAATTTCATTCGTAAGATTTACCATCTTTGGCCATTTTGACTTTGGTAACCACCAGAAATGAGATGTCAGATACCCTGAAAGAGGCAGATGAAGACCAGCCGTGGTATCTTTATGTGCCTGGCTTTTCACTGGATCAAATGCAGCAGGGGTCTTCACTGAATTTTTGATCAAAGGTTGTAAAAATATTCATGAAAGAAGACTTTTTGAACTGCTTAGAAAGTGGAAAGAATGATCTGATTGGTGAAACAAGGAGAAGTAGTTTGAGCAAGATTAAATACAATGTTTTTTAGTATAACGAACTTTTATATAAGTAGATACTATTTTTAACCTGTTCAAGAAAATCAGTGTTACACTGAATTTTCTTCAAATTAGTGGAGATGTCAAGTAAAATTTACACATAGGAAAAACTACTATACGTTAGAGGTGCACAGCCTGAGCAGCAGAGTGGACACAGCAACGTAGATGCATAGTAGTTTAGAATTAGGAGACTCGCATTCTCAGTGTGAAGCATGAATTCCAAACCAAAATTATATGTGAGAGATGGCGCACATAATGCAGGCATCTGAATACGTGTAATCGTAGTCTTAGAAGGATTCAAAGAAAGGTGCAGATGGGAAAATGGAAACAACATTAAAATTACTGTTTTAAACAAATGAAACCTCTGTGTACTGATTCAAAATCCTCCATGGATCTCAGCAGCCATAGTTGCAAAGTGAGAATGGTAGAGGACTTTCTATTAGTTAGCTCTCTTGTCGCTGACACAGACTACCTGACACCACAGCACAGAGGCTGGGTTTAATTTAGTTCACAGTTTGGGGAACTAATTCCATGTGAAATGCCAACAACTCTGCAACATGGCAGCATGTCTTGATTAAATCAAGATGCTTAGTTTGTTTTGCCCATGAAGCAGTGGAACGGCCAATGTCAGGAAGGAAGGGAGCACAGACCAGACACAGAGCCCCAAGACAAGATATTGACTCTCCTATGCCTGCCTAGAAGTGGTGCCTGCTACTCCTGAAAGCTGATTCCAAAGCCATGCAAGGTGATATTCCATCTTAAGCGACACTCACTTCATAATCATATTACTGAAAACTAAAGCAAAAGAGAGACCAGAGCAGGCACATACTAAAGATGTCAGTGTTCAGAGGAACAGCGATAGGAAGTTGGTGCCTCAACAAACACATTGAGGCAAGAGGAGAACAGCAACCGATGGAAGAAAGTAAGGGCCCATGTAGAATTTTACGATAAGCCAAAATAGCCTTTAAACCTAAAGCTAAGAAATGACTCATTCAGATGAAGAACCAGAAAGAAAATAAATTTATGCCCAGAATGCTTCCTTTATGAGAAACACCAATGAGAGATCCTGAGGCAGTAAAATAAATCTGGAAATAGCAGAGAGATGCTACAAGGGCCAAAGAACCTAAGAGACATTAAATAGGTGAGGATACCGCAAATGATTATTTTATTCCCAGGATGAAATCATACACATAATCAAAATGCACAATAATGACACTCACGGGGAAGGGCTGAATGCCCAAGAGTTCTAGTTGTAACTGGGAAGTGTTGCAAACATATTTTTTTATTAAAGTACACAAAAGACAGTGTCATGTTTCATTTTTAGAGCACTCAATAATATTATTTTTAAAATAAAGAGGTTTAAAAAATTTTAAAAAGAGGTTTTAGACAATAAAAGGAAGAAATTGAATAAGTCAATGAATTTGAGTCATGCTAGGGAAGGACATTTATATGTACAGCTGACAAACATGACATTAAGGAAAAATATTTAAGACATATAGAGGACTGCACTTTATGATAACAGTGACATAACAATACTAAATTTGAATGTTGTGAAGCAAATATTGACAGAATTAGAAGGAAAGACAAGGGGGGCTGGGGAGATAGCCCAGTAGATTAAGCGCTTGCCTGATTTGAGTTCAATCCCCGGTTTGGCCAAAAAAAAAAAAAAAAAAAAAAAAAAGAATAAAAAGGAAAGACAAGGCCAGCCAGATAGCTCAGCAGATGAAAGTGCCTGCTTAAGAAGACACAGGAACCGGAGTTCCATCCTTGGCATGCTTTGCTGACCCCGACCCCGACCCGGGTGCACTGACATGGCAATTGAGACTGGGCGTGATGGTGTGTGCCTGTAATCACAGCGCTTAGGAGGCTGAAAACAGGAGGATCTCTATGAGTCCGATCTGTGTAGTGAGAACCTGTAGACCCTCTACTAAATACATAAAAATGAATAAATACATAAAAGCAGAGACATGCCTGTGTTCAAAATGAAGATTATCACATATCTCTCAATAACAGAAAAAAATGAATCATCACACACAAAGGATATGGATAACAAAACTAACAAAATTAGAGTCAGCCAAATAACTCAGCAGAAGTACTGGGGAGATGACTCAGTAGTGCAAAGCCCTGAGATCAATCTCTGGTTCGGCAAAAGAGAGAGAGAGAGAGAGAGAGAGAGAGAGAGAGAGAGAGAGAGAGAGAGACTCTGAACACCCTATAGACCCTTCTCTAAAATGCAGGGGAAAAAAAGGAAAAAGAAAAAGAAAAAGAAAAAGAAAAAGAAAAAGAAAAAGAAAAAGAAAAAGAAAAGGAAAGACCTAACGAAATTGACCTGATCGATTTTTTTGTGTGTGGAAAATTGAAACTCAGGCCGTTGTGCTTGCCAGGGAAGTGCTTATTCCACTGAGCCCTCTCCCCGACCCTCTGATTGATACTTATAGACTATAACATAAAAGATGACACAATATACACTTTTTAAGAGTACTTGAATCATAAAAGGCATTGTCCAGCTGGGTCATGATGCAAGACTAAGCTTGTTTACTATTCAGGGCCTTAGAATAAAATGCAGGCATAATCACTAGCAGCCATGTGAACAAAATCCACAAAGATTTATTTCTCAGTGAAATCATGCACTTCCCTGTAAAACAGAGATTTTATACATTCCTTAAAGGAGTGTTGGACATGCAATTTATATAATGTGATCAGTATCTTCTAGAAAAATACAAAAGAAGGAAAGGGAAATATTCTCTTATCACTGAGAATCAGAGCATGTTGACCCTGGCTCAGCTCTTCATGAGATTCCATTTCTGCATTTCTTACCTGAATTTTCTGTGTGGTGAGCTTGGCTTACGTGAAGGCCTCAGAGCTATGGAATTCTAGCTCTGGCAGTTGCTCTTAACCACCTCTATTGCATTCCCCTTCATAGAGGAAAGAGAGATGAACATCAGATATTTAGGCATTTCTATTATGTGAAAGCAGACAGTGAAACCACATTTTTACATTTTAATTAAGGAAAGAAAATTAAAATTTTCCATTAAAATGTGTGGTTACAAGATCATGATTGTGTTATGATTCAATTGTGAGTACTTCAGTTGAGGACATTCTAATTAGTATCTGTTGTGATTTAAGAAAAATAATTTGTTTGTATGTCAGGTGTAATCACAAAACAATCTGCATTCTTCAATAATAAAGTATGGTTGGAAAAATTAGATATGCAAAATCATAATGAATATCATATTGTGAATACACAATATAATAAGAGGCATGGCAAAAATATAATTTTTATGACAATAACTGTCTTATTTCTTAGGTGAAAGAGGGATTAAATGCATGAACATGTGCATGTCAACCACATACTCCACTGAGCTACTATCTTGTTTGTTTGTATATTTATCTCTGCTTTTGTCATATTTGCATGGTATCTAGTCTATCTGAGGTCCCAAGCAAGGTTTTTGTCTATTTAAGAAACAACTGAACAAAATACTATGAAAGGTAGTAGTCACTACATAGTTTGAAGATATTTAGATGTTTTGTACTGAAGATTTTTTATCTATAAATATAGATTTAATATATATTTATATAGTTTAAATAAATTCATAGAAAATTTGGGCATATCCACTCTACAAAAATAACCAGCTTTCACAAAGGGTATAGGACGTTCTGAAGGGTGTAAAGTTTGGAGTAAAGAAAAGCACACTGGTAGGTACACTGATGCTAAAACATTCTCCTATTTTCAGGACCGCAAATCTTCCAACTATATAGAGAGACAATCTGTTTTAAGGATCTTTCAAAATAATGCTGAAAACAAAGGGCAATTAGATCAATACAGATCATTAGAAAATATCTATATGTGTATTCATAATACTTTAAAGGCTACGAGAGATATGTATGAGGTATTGTGTGTTGACAGAAACACTAGAACAGAGGATAAATACCTTCTAAATTAAAACTAGAGGTAGGCCAGGGAGATGGCTTAGTAGAATAAGCGCTTCCCTGGCAAGCACAAAGCCTGAGTTCAATCCCTGGTTCTGAAACAAATAAACAAACAAACCCTAGAGGTGATAACAAATACACAACTCAGCCAAACCATGCTCTCACTTTAATTTGCTCAAGCTGATCAAAAATTAGTAGTTAGTTTTATTAGAACTGGTCTTATTAGTTTTACTTTGAGATCACCAATACTAGTCTTTCTCATTTAGTGTAAAATAACAAAGTATCATTGCAGTTCTCCCATCTCTCATAGCCTTTAAAGTATTGAAAAGTATATTTCTGACTATAATGTATTTAAATTTTTAAAGGTTTCCGGGGCATAGCAACTAAATGATCTCATTCTCTCACAAATTAAGACCAACCATACAGATTTTTTTCTTATTATCCTCGCTTATGAAGTTAATCCTCACTGAGCTCTCATAAAGACTTCTTTAAGTCTCCCAGGTGAGGGAGAAGCAGCCCTAATGAGCAGGAATCAGTGGCATTTGATCCCACCATAGTAAAATGCCGACACAGATATAATCTTTTGCTCTTCCAGAGGCTTTTAACTCTGAGAATAAAGAACTCAAAATCTCCAACATCAGCAAGCCTTTAAACTAGTTCCTTCTTCTATCCAACAGCTAGCCCTCCATTATTTTGCAAAAATAAAACTGCAAGTGTTTTATGGGTTTCATTTGGAGAGAATGTGGGAATTGCAATAGAAAAGGGACCTATATTCTTTCCATTAGAACTCTTTTTTTCCCTTCCATTTGATCAGGGAAACTTTCCTTTCCTGATCTTATTGAGCCAAATTGGCAAATAGAGAGAAATGAGTTTATGTCATGTGTCAGGGAAGTTACCACATAAGGTTGGATTTATATGTGAAATATTTTGGATGAATTAAGTGTTCCTTGGGGAAATATCTAGAAAGTACACACAAACACAGATGAGCCAAATGGAAATAGAGACCATAAATTAAGCACTTTCTCATTACCTTTTCACACCCCTGACTAGAAACAATAACCTCTCCCATAAGAAGCACAGTCTCAGAAAAAAGAGATTAGTGTACCCAAAGGGCAAAGCACACAGAGAGATCTTGTGATGTGTTCGAACAATCGTAAAGCTGTCCCTCTGGCAGATGATGGGTGGTAGTGAATCAGAGAGGTCTAGGTGAATTATAGAGGTGGGAATCTTCCATCAAGAAGGCCCAGCTGTCTGCTTCAAGGAGCATGACCCTGGCAACAGACAACAGGAGCAGTCAAGCAAGAGACAGCTGTTGCCGAGGAGAAAAATGAATTAAGTGAAGTTCTCATAATCAGGGCTGGGCAGGGGAGAAAGCGAATCCCACCATGCCATCCTTTAAGCATGAGTTTAAATCAAAACCTGTGCTACTGGAAGGTGTCATCGTATATGTCATGTAATATATATGTATCCATGAATGTATATACATGTCTATACAGATACACTCTCACACACATTAATGGTCAGTATTAATGTTAATATTGGACAGTTATTTTATAAAGGGACACTTTTCCCATTTTTTAAAGTTATAGCTGAAAAAGCAGCACACGTAATTATATGAGAATATTTCAATAAAATTGAGAAATTTCCACTGACACATACTCTGTTCTTGATGTTTTCTGTGGCCGTTCTCATTAAATTTTATACAACAGAACGCTAGAATGAGAGTCTGTGCAGTATGAGGGAACAATGATTCACTTTTGCAAAGAAAAGGAGATTTATGGAGAAAATCACTGGTGTCTGACAGTCACTGACATCAGTCCTCAGTGCATGAAAAGTGAGTGGGGCCTGATAGATCTTTCTCTGCTCATCATAAACCCATTGTTTTCCTTGATTCAGAAATAAATGGAAAATGAATAACGATCATAACAATGGAAGGGGAGGAACATGATTTCTTAACTGGAGAAAAAAATTTTACAAATTCAACAGTGAATTATTTTAAAAATACAAGTCAGATATCTATTATTTCCTACTTTTCTTCAAAAGATACTTTATTTAAAACTAGAATTGAACCACACCTACATGTAGACAATGATTTATCAAAATAGATCACAAATATTAACAGGAAAAATGTGATTCTTAAAAA
>NW_004524633.1:11113653-11127257 GCF_000260255.1 Octodon degus
TATACCAAGTTGAGAGACTAATAGGTAAAGATAAATAACAAGATTGATAAATTCAAATATTAAATGAATGAAAGGCTGAACAGAGAGAGAAAAATATGACAGGCAATACAGAAAAACCTTAAAACATACAAAGGATGCTAAAAAAAGTTCAGTGAATATTTAAATTAAAATTGATGGTAAAATACACATCGCAGTTAATGTCCTTCAAACCTTCACCATTTTTGAACATATGTATACTATTGTACTTGTCACCTCCTGCAGCAATTGTGAAAGCCCTCTTTTTGAGTGTCTTTACAGGTGTGAACAAACTACAGTGAATACTGTAGGCAAACACTATACAACAGAAAGGCAGGCTTGTGAAAGACCACAGTGAGTCCTCCCTGTCATCAGTCACCAGATGTGGTGCTGTGTGACTTGCAATCTCTTCTCCAAAGTCCAAGGGATTGTGAAGGGGAAACATTTTGAACCAGTGCAAGGTATCAAAGCAGCTAGCACAATGCAAGTACACATGGTCTGTTGTAGCTAAACATGACAAGAGCTTCCAGAATTGCTTCAGAAAGTAGGTAAAACAACAGGCTGAGTATTTTCAAAGTAAGGAGTATTCTGGAGGAAATAATGACAATTTATCTTTCGTTGTTATAAATATTAAAAGATTAAATATTCAATCTGCCTTTTGATCATTCTATGTATGTTGTAAAGTTCAAGATTAAACAAAAGAAAACAAAAAAATTATTTCCTTGTAATAAATATTAAAAGATTAAATATTCAGTCTGCCTTTTGATCATTCTATGTATGTTGTAAAGTTCAAGATTTGGAAAAAAAATTAAATTTTTGAAGATATGGTAAGAAAGCTGAACATAATTTCACCAGATATTTAGGCCAATGAAATATCTATCTCTCCTTAAAACAGAGTTTCAAAGAGTAGGGACAACATCAAAATCCTAATACATAGTGAAATATAGGTTATCAAAGATAACAAAACTCAGAGTTTAATGGATGAATGGACATGAGACTTTTCAACAGTAAAACTGAAGGCAGATGGGCAATTGAATGCATTTTAATGTTGTGATTTGAAAGAGTACTGAAACAGCTCAGCGGACTAAAGAGCCTACTTAGGCAAGCTTAGGCAAGAGCAAGGATTGATTTCCAGCACCACATGCTGCACCAGCCCCACCCTCAGAGTGGGCTGAGCCAGCCAGAGTACAGGGGTGATGGTACGTACCTGTAATCTCAGCACTGGGGTAGCTGAAAGCAGGAGGGTCACCACTGGAATGAGATGTGTGGTGAAACCTTGCAACAACTAACTACATTTAAAAAATGAAAAATAAAAGAGTACTGGATTGCTCACTTATATTTAGAAACTATTTCAAGTTAATAAAATACAATATTAAAATATTATTGAAATAAAACTTTTGATTTCTCAATAAAAGCCATTATGAAAATAATTTGAAATCCTTACTTGAATGAAAAACTATATCAAATACATAAAAGTAAGAAAATCAGTTTACGCAATTCTAAGATTATACAAAGAAGTAGAAAGTATTTCCATTATAAACCTGAAATTCAATCATAGATAATATCAGCATAATATAGTAAGGGGCCAACCCACATTCATAAAATAATTTATTAGGCAATATTGCTTTGGGTATGTATTAGTTGTTATAAGTCTTAGTTTAGAGAACATCTACATAAGAAGAATATATTTGGAATATAGCTGAGGGAGATTTAACTAACAGAGTTGAAAGAGTACAGATTTATAAATGTTCCTCCTCAAAGAGGGAATCAATTTTCCTGGGTGACCTCTCCTTTGAGGCATACTCCACATAGATGTTGGTAATGGCCCAATGTCATTAAATGCTGTGCTTAAACAGAGCTCTCAACATCCAAAGATGATCCAATGAAGCCGAGAAGACCTCTATTGCTGAAAAGCAAAAGGAGAATACAAAAGATGGCTTGAAGGCATCAGAAGAAGCAGCAAGTTTCCACCCTTTGCAGGATCAAAACTACAAGTGTGAATAACTTCACTTTCAAGTGAAAGTTGTAGAGCATCGTGTTCCAGAATGACAGCAATATATAAAATTTGTTCCTCAGAATCAGATCCACAGTGTCAGCAATCCAGTCACTAGACACCTACAGCCAAGAGAGGGGAAAGCCCGAGTACTGCTCTAGCGGACACCAGACCTCAGTATCATCCACGTGATACTGGTTTTAGATTCATGCAGCATGCAAGAGTCATGGGGTTAAAAACAATTCCACCTCAATTTCAGAAAGCCTGGGATTCCAGGAAGTGTGACCCTGAGAGGGAAGGGTTTGCAGCTTGAGTGAGAAGCCTAAGGTACAGTGCAGACCCAAAAGCTTGCAAAAGCAAGAAGCATGGGTCATCTAGGGAAAGCTGCAAAGAGGGAGCAAAGCAGGCCCAAGAGAGGAGCTATGGGAGCTGTAAGCCCCAGAAGTGCCATAGACTGGAGTCTCTTGAGCCTTTTGGAGCTCACCATTTGCCACAGATTGCGTCAGAAGCCAGACGTGGAACTGTAGGACCCAGTGTCTTCGTAGATTTTGGAATTGCTTTAGCCCAATCTTTTGCATCCCACTATTTGTAACTTTTGGAATGAAAATGTTTATTTTGTGCTGGTGAATTTTGAAAATGTCTAATTTTTTATTAGTACAGGGGCTTGAAGTTAAAGTTTGCTTTGCATTGTGGAGGTGTCTTGGGTCTTAGACTTTTCAGCAACGCTGAAACTTAGAATTTTGGCAACTCTTGCAGAGTGGACTAAATGTCTTTTGCATAAATGAATATTTATGAGTCTTTGGGGAATCAGGAGAAGAATGCTATGGCTATAATATAATGTTGATAGACTTAATACTGGTACTTAAGGATTGTGTTATGGTTTGTATCTAGTTTACACCCCAAAGCCTCATGTAGGTCATGGGACAGAGCAGCTGGAGGAGCAGCAAGTGGCTTGAGGGCAGTGACACAGGGCCAGGGCAGAGCTTGAGGGGCGGGGCCATAGAGGTGTGAACCACTAAACTGGCTAACCTGTGCTTTCTCAGAGAGGTGGAGAGGGTCATCCTGGACAGGGCAGCACCCCAGCCTCTCCTCCAGTGTCTTGAAACCTCCAGTAACTGTGAGCTAAATAAACCTTTCCTTCCCTCATTTTGAGTGTTGGGTATTTGTCCTAACAATGAGAGAAGAGTAACTAAGACACTGCTAAAGCTGTGTTATGATGTTCAGGTTGTAAAATGTGAAGAATAAATATCACCCAGGGAAAATGTATCTTCTATTCTGGTGAGGAAATCAGTGTGTTTGCATTTGTATGTGGGATAGGTATAATATGTTATACATAATTTTAATAATTACTTTGTATTTGACAACTGGTACAAAGAAATGTGTCCAGGTTGTCAAGTTCAGGAGGGGTAGATTGTAGTTGTTGATGCGTTGTTTCAACTTGCAGTCTAGAAGCTTAAGTAACTCAGCAGTTCAACATCCTGGGGTTTAGAGAACGTGTCCTTACCTCTAGTATGTTGTTCATCGTGCCAATTTGGGAAATTTATAAGCTTAACTAAGTGACTCAGCAGGGGAAAAAGGTGTTCAGTTTGTCAAATCCTGAGCTTGTAGAAGAGGAGGCAGGGAGATGGTGTGGGCGGCGAGCCATCATATAGTACGTGGGAGGAAAATTGGTTTGCTCTCCCCTCTTTTTACTCTTGGCGCTTAGGTATCTTTGACCACCTTGAACTGTTGCCCCTTGCCATGAAACTGTGCCTTAGAGCTAGATGATTCATAACTGAAATCTCAATGAATTGTGAGTCAAATGAACCTTTTCTTCCTTTATTTTGAGTGTCAGGCATTTTGTCTCAGCAATGAGAGAAAAATATCCAAGACACCACACCATTTCTAAATAATAATAAAAAATAGGGTCATTCAGATTAAAACATGTATGAATCTCAAAAGAATCCCCCTAAAAAACCTAAAGAAATATATTTATGATTCCTTTTACTGTTCTTATTATTATTAAATAGAATACAAGCTAATAGAAACTCTAAAACTATGATTCCATACATATAAAAATCTTAGAAAAAGTAAAATCATTGTGACAGAAATCAGATCTGTGGTTTCCAAATACCAGGGGTGAGGGATAAAAGATTAATTGTGAATTTCCATAAGGTGGTGTTGAAGGTGGTATAATATGTTCTAAATCTCAACATTTAAGGTATTTATTTTAAACATTTACATTTGCCAAAAGGTATTGACTTGTACATTTCAAAGTATTGCACTGTCTGTTTATTTACTGTGCAACAATAATTTTACAGAAGGCAGAGTTGGCTGATTCTAGCATCCATAACTTCTATGCCCATAAACTAATGGAGTAAAAATATTAGTCAGATTAAAGACTGCAAAAACGTTTTCCTGTTAGTGATTAAAAGTTATGTCTGTTGATATTTCCCTTTTGTGTTCATTGTTATCTGTTAGCAAATGAATGTTTATGTGTGTATTTTCGGAACACAAATGGTTTCCTGATACTTCAGTGACTAGTATGACTTTTAAATAATGTGTGGCCCAGTACTGTTTCTATGGATCTTCCAAGAACCACCTTGCAGTGACAATTCAGTCTTGTGGTGATGAGTCCCAAGCTTCCATCATCCATCTTTTCCAAGTACATTATCTGTCTAATTACGAATGTAACTTTATGCAACATTTTATAATTACTAGAGTGTGGTTTGTGACTTTGTCATTGCATTTAGCTAATTGACCTGAAAACTTCATCTCTTGTAATGTGTAATGTAAAATTACTAACAAATATAAAATTATGTGGTAGTTGGTGATTTTTTTAGATTTGTTAGGTATGCCTAAGAATATTAGAGAAGAAAAATCTAAATTAATAACTTTAAACATATTTGCAATTACCAACATGTTAACAGAACATTTAAATTTAGGTAAATGAAGTTCAAATTAAATACATCCATAATTTAATACCTATGTTGCTCAGAAAGAAGGATCAGCACTTACTCTAAATGCATGTAGACAATGCTATTTTACTTCGCTAAAAGTAATGAAAATAGCTAATATTTATTTTTGTGTCAGTTATAGGTTAGCTATTTTAGATTCTAGCTAATCCTGTATTCATTTATGTAACAAGCAAATTTGAGCACTTACTAATTGCTAGAATCTGGACTGGATGCTGTAATTTCAATTTTAATTAAGACAAGCATGGATTCTCATTCAAGATAGTGGACTAGCCCAGAACAACTTATGAAAGAATTGAACAATAACTAAAATCGTCTGAGCTGAAAACAATGGAAATGACAAGGTATAAAATGTCTATACCATAGAGACTTTGAGGCATCATGTCACACCCCATCTTCCCTGTTTTTTAGTGAGGGACAACATCTTTGTTAGCTGTGACCATTGACAAAGTCTGCTAGTGAGAAATGAAGGAGAACTTGTTGAAAACGTCCACGTTTCCCCCCTAGTGATAACTAGAATACCGAATGTTTATTAATACCAGAGCCATTCATACCACATGATGTGAGAAGTCTTTTAAATCTTACCTAACATACTGCATTTTTTCACCCTCACGATTGAGGGTCTTCATTTGTGCTATTTTCACTGATTGACTCTCCTAAATGGCCTATCTCATAGCTAAGGTTCCTTAAGCTCCATAATTAATCCTCAAGGGAAGGTTCCATTACAGTGAATGCTACCCTCTCTGGCTCCACTGGAAACTAAGGAAGCACTGTATTTAGTTAACACAGAAGGATGTCAACTGCATAGGTACCCTTCACTTTCCTTCTCCTGAACTTATGGCCAGAACGATTCAGGCTGGCAGACATCTCTATGTCTATGTGCACATCTAATTCAAAGGCCTTTATGTCCCATTCTTGGAAGAGTACTGTTCCACACTGCGCTTTCTTTCAACTGATATACAAAGGCTTTAACCTGGAAGTTGAGGCCTGTATGTCTGCTCTCTGGATCACTCAAATTTCTTTCTTTTTTTAACTCTTCTTTAAATGCTTGGTTTACCTGACATCCATTTCTTCTCTGTTGCGTTTTGTTCAATTTCATGTAATTTGATTTTTCACATGGTATTTTCAAAAACTTGTAAATGGCACTTGCAAACTCTTCCATTCTTTTTACTTTAGATTGCTTACCACTGTATTAATGAGCAGGCATACTGAGTTTGATGATATAAGAGAAATCGGAACTTCACCGTCAGATTTAAAAATAAATACAGGATTTGATTATTTTTATGTAACTAGTTCCAAAGTGATGGAATCAGAGTAAAAAGCCATAAGTGAGCACCCACCTTTTTCTTTTTATTCTTGTATTTTTGTGATAATTTTCTCTCTATGCAGTTCAGGCTGGCTTTGAGCTTACTATGTGTCCAAGGCTGGTCTCGAACCTAAAGTCATTCTCCTATCTCAGCCTCTCAAGTGCTGAGATTAGAGGTATGTGCCACTACACTCAGATGAGAGTGCCCTAAAAATGGTCCTCTTCATAGTATCATTGACCTCTTTAATATGAAAAGAAAATACTATTTAACATTAAACTGTAAATTATGGATTTAAATATGAATATGAGACAAGTAGTTATCAATATGCTGCAATCAATATAGGAGGAAAGCATATTGAGAAAGATCTTCAGTTGATTCAAAATTGAAATACTGTAAGAAAAGAACAAAAATGGTAAGAGAGAGTTGGGGAGACAGCTCAGCTGCTAAAGCAACTGCCTGGCAAGCACAAGATCCTGAGTTCAATCCCTGGTACCAAAAATAAAAATAAAATAAAATGCTAAAAGACAGCGTGAAGAGAGCATCAACATTAGGGGCTTAAGAAGGGCTGAATAAAGGAAGTGCTCCCTAACTTCAAACTTCAAAAGCAAGTGCAATTAATAAAATAAAACAGAACAAGAGGCAAGGAAAATCATTCAAGAGTTCATATTGATGATTATCAACCTTGTTTGAAATTTGACTTGAAAGAGACACATCACAGAAACCGAAGAGTCAGTTTTGCCACTTTGGACAAAGGAGAGGAAGAAACTATGGGAGAAAAACAAAATCTGGAAGATCTGAGATGAAAAACATCACTATATAGCTGCATAAATATGAGATATTGCATGATTCTCTCCAACGATGTTAAACTGACTCAGGACTACAGCAGGAGTACTGAGAATGTTAGGAACGAAGTGTTGGATACTGGGGACCACTGGGATCAGGACAAGGAGCAAATGAATCAGTGTGGAAACGGATAACGAAGAAGAGGGAGAGACAGTCTGTGAAGGATCGGCTACATATTGGTGAGTAGGAAGGTGAGAGCAAAAACAGGAGTTTCCAAGCTGTGTCAAGGAAAAATATAACTTTGCTTATATATAAAAAGAGGAACAAAGCAATAATGGAATTGTAAAGAAGATGAAGACCAGGTAAGTTAAAGAGTTCAAGCAATTGGAACACCAAGTCAAATGGCTATTGAAAATATGTGGAGATGCCAACTTTAAGGGAGGAAAAGGAGGTGTCTGAACTGACAGAAAAGACCAAAACTGATCTAGGGATACTGTATGTATTACAAATGAAAAATAAGTGGGATGATGGTGGTCAGTGACCTAAACACAAGTTCAGGTAGAGAAAAGAATCCATGCAATGGAATCCTGGGTAGAAGCAAGAAGAATAATTATCCCCCTGCCTAGAAACACATGTAAATTAATCCATGCATCTGTTCTTCAATTTATTATTTAATTTCTCATTCATTTATTTTACATGACCACTAAGAAACATTCATTAATCACTTAGAGTGTACTAGGTTCTGAGAAAATCCTTGGTGCTCTGCACTGAGTTTTCCCATTCTCACAGAGAAGAGAAAGTGAAAAATTAGCACAAGTGATATAGTAAAAGTTTTTGCAAAGTTTCCCAGGAAAATATGGAGAAAAATGAAGTGAGTACAAAAGGATCCAGTCAGTAATAGAATCCATTGGGATGACAAAGATGTTGCACTTTAATTAACTATTTACTTCTGAATAGGATTTCATTATGTAAAGGACAGATTAGCATAAAGCCATGTGGTCCAGTTAAAGTCAGGTATTAGTCACTGGGAAACCTTGTGTCACATGTTACTAACTTTGTAAAAGTATAAATAAAATAGCATTTTGTTGTGAAATATGTATATAATACACACACACACACACACACACACACACACACACACGATAGTTAGGATAGATATACAGCTACTTTCTCTTAGTTCATTGAGAAGAAAGTTTTGTCCTAATAGTGTTTAGATGAGATCTCATATCTGCATCTTGTCCTCTGAATAACTACAATGAAGACAATAATATGCCATGTACTAATTATTGTAAGCATCTTACTAAACTATTTTAAACTGTTTTATTGCTATTTTATGTTTATCATTAAAATGAATGAAAAATAAAAATAATAACAATAATAAAGCCATATTGGGTAAAGAATAATTAGTTCAGAAAATTGCCTTCAGTAAATTTAAGAAATAGCAATGAACACAAAGCAGTCTTCAAAGCAGCGAAAAGTCGTATTATTTACTTGAAGAGCAGACCTCAGTGAAGTACTGCAGGTAGAAAATGCTTAAGTATAATAAATAGTATCTCTTGCCAGGTGCACTGAGCATAACTTTTGTATTTATGTCCATGTGGATACCAGGTAACCTTCATGTTACTTACCTACAAAAGTATTATTGTAGTTTTCCTTCTGAATACTTCAGTATCCAACTTATCTGATTTGATCATTCCTTTGATATGCCCTCTCAATATTTAATAAAATCCACTTTTCTTTTACTTCTAAACCTTTCCAAAGAGCATGTCTTCAACATGACGCTTGTACACTGATGTCATATTTCTTTTCTTTTTGTTGCATATGAGGTCCTTTTAAAAATGTTCTCTGAAACATTCTCATTTATCCACAAGAGGAAATATACTTGGCTCTTTGTTACTTGACAGAATCAGTTGTTCTTGGTTGTATGTGCCAGTTAAAGTGTGAACACATTATTTCTCAGAGTCTTCTGGTTTTAAATCTACGATTAGCAATTTTAATTTGAACTGTTATATTCACAGAACTTCAACTGTCAGGCGACAAACTGTAGAAAAGATGACAGGAATCAGTACAGCTTTGAAGATATATTCTGAAGAGATTTAGCACGTAAAATAAAATATTTTTAATGTAAGGGCTATATTTTTGTAGTTATTTTTTTCCTAACGTAAATGTCAGTTTTTATTTAATTTTTTCTAAAATAGAATAATGCTAATAGTTTAAAAAAAACCATTTTGAAATCTCATTTCCAATCATATTCCTTTCACTGTTTAAACCAACATCACTCATTGAATTATGTATTTAGCCAATATATAGTAAAAACTGCAGATGCTATTCTGAGAGTTAGTTGTGACTACTTGGAAAAGAAATCCTTCTTAGCTCTCTAAAAATATTTTCATTTTTTTTGAGAACTTTTTATTACCTGTCCCAAAAGCAGCAGCAGAAAAAAGTAAAGCTACTCATAAATTCTAATTCTGAAATGAAACCACTGTAACTATCACCCCCTCATTATTTCAAGATTTCCTGGGAGCCACACACATGGGTCTTCACCTCACACTGCTCAGATGTTATAAAATATATTTTTATCTCTTTGACTGAACACTTACTTGACAACCATGCGACACTGTGGTGTACCTCTTCCTCTCTTACTACAGCACAGCCTTCTCCATCTAGAAAGTACCTTGCTGCTTTTGCTCCAAATTGACCTCTTCAGTTAAGAGTTGATCAGTCCACACTCACTACACTTAACATTAGGCTGTAGTGACAGTGGGAGGCCCTTAGCTGTCACCCACATGGCTAATCCATGCTAGTTATGGCTATTAATCAGTAGGATTAGCAGATTTATTTGTATTGTGTTTGTTATACTTTGATGGCTTGAGAACTGGAGGAACCTGAGAAGGTTCATTATTATTACTGTTTTATTATTATTATTATTATTATTATTATTATTATTATTATTATTATTTTACTTTTAATGCAACCGTTGATTAGAAAGGAAAATAAAGTTAGTGCTTCCCAAGTCAACAACTTGCTCACAGATAATACTGCTTGCAGGAATAATCATAGAATGAAGATACCATAAATTATTTTTATGACTATTGCAAGAGATATGTTGCTGTTGATGCTGTTCTAAGTAGTATCAGGAGTGTAGTGGCTATACTAGCACTAGTAGGAGTAGCAGCTGGAGCTATAGTAATATTTGTAGGTCTTTGAAGACAACAACAAAACATTACTAAATTCATTTTGCCTAGCACCTAATCTGAATCCTACAAAGAAGTGAAAAAACTTTAATCAGGCAGAGTTGCAAGTACATATGACCTAAACGCTCTGGGAGACTGAGGAATAGGATTGAAAATTTAAACCAGATCTGAGTGATCTAAATAGAACTCATCCAAAAATGGAAAAGGTTGAGAATGTAGTTCAGGGCAAAAGAGCTAGACTCAATCCTTAGAACTGTTGAAATACATACATACATACATACATACGTACATATGTACGTGCATACATAAATACCTACATGCATACAATTAGGAAACCAGTGTGTGTATCCTTAATGTGAACACTTATGTTGGTTGCTTTTGCCAAGGCCATTGTCTGCCATGAAGATTTTACGTCTAAAAATGTGTTTGGCAACTCGCCCTTGTTCCAAATGATTAAAAAAAATAAAATAATACAACTGTACAATGACCCTGTGGTAGATTAACTGCAGCACAGTTGGTACATAGTTCCACAAATTTGCGTCGGGAGCAAAGGCCTAACTGAGACAAATGAGGTTTGCTCTTCAGCTCCAGTGGACAACAAACTTGAGGAGGGAGGATTGGGAACCTTCATTTTAAAGCAACCTACCCCATAGATCTTGGGAGGCCAACATTTGGGAGCCTCGAGGACAGAAACAGAAGGAAGCCACTGTCTGTTACTGACACCTCTAGTGTGATTCTCCCTGGGAGGATTATACAGTAAGCATATACTATATTTTGTGTTGCATACACTAAATTTTGGTGACTACTGTTAAATAGGTTGAAAAAGTCATCAAACCAATTTCCTCTTCACGACAGAACAAAATCTTTAAACCACTTCTCTGTCCTTGAAAGTGCTAAAAGTTTCTAGCAGCTCCATCAGCTTGTCTATGCTTGGTATATGCACACATACACACACCCACACACACATATGTATATATTCAAATTTTATCTATTTTAGTAGACTTTTTCACATGAACTAATTTACATTTCTTGAATGATTAACACAATTTAGGCCATTTGTGTGTGTTTATTTACAACTTAGATACTTTGTGGGTTAATAGTCACAGATGAAATCATCTTTTTTTGATTCTTTTTTTTTTCTTTTTTCTTTTTGAAAATGGGGAGTGAACTCAGTTGCACTTGCCAGGCAAGTGCTTATTCTACTGACCTATCTCCCCAGCCCCCTTTTATGATTATTGATAGAAATTTATTTATTGAATTAAAATAACTCGCTTGGAAGTAATGTAATACTTTCTTCCACTCTCTGGCTTACTTAACTCTTTTTTTTTTAAATTTTATTTATTTGTGTGTGTGTGTGTGTGTGTGTGGCCAGCTCAGCCCACCAGGGGGTGGGGCTGGCTGGCATGTGGTGCTGGGGGATTGAACCGCGGTCCCTGTGCTTTGCTAAACTTGTTCTAAATAGGTGCTTTAGACCACTGAGCCATCTCACCAGCCCCTGGCTTACTTAACTCTTAATACTACTATGATTAAACAGAGTCCCAAATCTTAACGAAGAAATTATCATTTCAATTAGTGCACAATAATAATTCTAAATATTGAGTTAAATTGGACATTTTAATAATATATGCATAAAACATCTTTGACCCCTTCTATTACCCTGTTACTCTCCCATGTTCTTTCTTACACATTAATGTGACCCCCTTCCTCCTGCCTAATAATCTCTTTTCTACTCAAGTTGTCTTTTCACCCCCAGATGCTACATATGATAAAATGCTTATCATATCTGTCTTTTAAGCTTGACATATTTTGCTTAACAATGTGATCTCCACTTCTGTCCATTTTCTTGCAGATGCCACAATTTTCTTCTTCATGGTTCTATAATACTCTGTGAAGTTTTCTTTATCCAATCATCCATCTGTATCATCTAGACATTTCAGAGCACCACTCTTTGAATTGTGCCCTAATAAACATGGGAACACAAGTATACCTTTAGTCTACTGACTGTCATTTCTTTAGTTGTATACTAAAGAGTGGCATCAGTGAGTCATATGATTGTACTAGATTTAGGTTTTAAGAAATATCAACTCAGGGTCTGGGAGACAGGTTGCAGACTCAGTGTGCACCTGGCGAGAGCAAGGGCCTGGGTTTGAATCCCTGTATTGCATGGTGTGCTTGCCCCGTGCCGAGCTGAACACCAAAACCTGGCATGGTGGCACACGCCTGTAATCCCAGGGGTGGGGAGGCTGAGACAGGAGGATCACTATGAGTCTGAGCTGCATAGAGAAAGCCTGTACCAAATAAATAGATAACAGACTAAAAAAGAAAGAAAGAAACATCCATTCCGGTTTCAGTAGTGGCTGCACTAAGTTGCATTTCCACTAATAGTGAATGTGTGCTTTTATTTCTCCACATCCTGCCATGTAGTATTTTCTGTGTCCCCAGTGAAAGATCTTCTGACTGGGATGAGACAGAATCTCAAGGGGCTTTTGATTTGCATTTCCTTGATGGAGCCTTTAATTGTTATCTGCCACAAAGTTTTCTTTGTACTCTTTGTGACCTATTATAGCTTTCAAACTCGGCCACTGAGAGTTGTTCATTCTGGATTTGTCACTGTACTTTGTACCTGTCCAGAATGCCATGTAAAAAAAGAGCAAACACTTCTTAGCCATTGTACCGTGGGACTTTGCTTTCTCTTTCACTACTCTTTGAAATTCAGCAAATTTGTCATTCTTTTTTATTTATTCTAATTGATTGTTACTGATTTTATATCTAAATGTACTTTGTATGAAATTATGAAACACCATACAATTAAATATTAATATATGCTATTATATATAAATATAATATTATAAATAAATATTCTATTTTTGAAAATCTGTATTCATGTATTTATTTATTTGGTACAGGGTCTCACCTCACTACACAGCTTGGTCTCCTGTGATCCTCGTGTCTCAGTCTTCCCAGTGCTGGGTTGGCAGGCATGCATCACTATACCTCTTTTTTGTGCCCAACATAGCCATGGCTTGCAGTGCCAAGAGTTGTACACTGGTCCTGGGGCTTGGTAGGCAGGCAGGCACTTAGACCACTGAGATATTTCACCAGCTCCCTTTCTTTTCTTTTCTTCTTTTTTTCCATAATTTTATTGAGAAACAAATAGCAATGAGACAGTTTCAAAACAAATTGGTAGGATAGTTTCAACAATTAAGATATGGCATAATTCTTCCTAGTGGTTATTTGCTGTACAAGATGCAGACATGATATCCTATTTACAAACACTATTAGAACAAATCCCTCTATTCATTAAGAGAATATAACTATATATCTATCCCAACCATTTTGAATACACAGATACAAAATG
>NW_004524633.1:11129055-11130469 GCF_000260255.1 Octodon degus
CTTATTGCTCATACATTACATGTTAATTGATTGAGAACATATATTAAAATAAGACAAATTTTGATGGAAACAAAAATGAGGTTAGACAATGGTTAGTTGATGAAAATGTTGCAACAAAGTACGTACATGAGCTTAAAACCTTCTTTTAGACACAATGTTTTGTTTTTCACTATTACAGTTTCCAGACTGAATTTTTTTGAGAAGGAAAATAATTGGTTTTATTTATGAATAAATATTTAGATCTGCTTAAATATGCTAGAACTTTCAATTTAAAAAATAAATATTTTCAGTGAGAATTGGGTTTGCAAATATTAATTAATATTTTTAATTAATGTTAATTATCCACATCGCCATCATATACTAATATCATCAAACTTTTACTAATTGAGGCAGATGATTTACTAATCATCTTATTTTAAAGTATTTTGCATCTGTCTATTACTTTTAAGCATATATAAAGACATGTAAATCTGAGTGAGCAGGCCCAGCCAAATAGCTCAGGGGATTAAAGTGCCTGTTAGCAGGCACAGAGGCCAGGGGTTCAATCCCCGGGTTTGCCGTGCTGGCCCCATCCTCCCTGGGATGCACTGAGATGTCAATTGAGACTGGGTGTGGTGGCGCACGCCTGTAATCCCAGCACTTGGGAGGCTGTAAAACAGGAGAACCACTATGTGTCCGAGCTAGTAGTGAGAACCTGAACACCCTGTAGATCTTTCCCCCACAAAAAAAAAAAAAATCTGAGTAAGCAATATGTATATGTGGTTTTACAGTTGATAATTAAAATTCCAATTGCATATATCCGTGTAAAAATAATTTCAATATATGAGAATATTTAGCAAAATAGAAGTGATTCATCCATTGAAGAAAACTTCAGATATGTATCACTAATCTCACTTCAATGCCAATTCTTTATTTTTTGTAGAATCTTTACAAACATGATCAAAGTTTTGCTTCATCCTAATTTCAGGTATCAAAACAAATGTGTTCTTTAAGTATAATTGATTGACAGAAGGTTTTGTACATATTAGGCTGTATAAACTATTGTTATTTATTTTTTATTCTCTGTTACATTTTGTATTGTTCCAAAAGATTTTTGATGTTTCAGCAACACAGTAGTCCCTCACTATTTCATGGTACAACTTTCTGAGACTCACTGATGTGTGGGTTTTCAAAAATACTAATCTAAATTTGTTGCTGTATCGTGAAATTTTGCAGTAGCATAGAATATACGTATGTTGTTAAAATTATGTAGGTTTAAGAGTCTAGAAAATGGTTTAAGAGCATTAGAATTGTTTCTAAAAGTGTGAGGAAGGCTTATAAGAATTTGTAAAGCCTTAAAATATACATGAATACTAACATAAATGTAACAGTGCTACTTCACTGACTTTCACTTATCATGAAGGTGTCTGGGAGG
>NW_004524633.1:11131139-11132259 GCF_000260255.1 Octodon degus
AGGCATGTGCCACCATACCCAGTCTCAATTGCCATCTCAGCATACCTCAGATAGAACCCCCAGGCCCTGAGCCTGCTAACAGGTATTTTAATCCACTGAGCTATTTGGCTGGCCATTCACTCATAATTTTAAAACCGAAGCAAACACTCTCTAGCTTTTCCTTGGAATATCTGAACTACCAGGCTCATTACTTTTGGACTCGAGGGGGATTATAGCAGCCATGCTAACAGCATTTCAGTAAAATCACGGCAGAAATCTGACAAGCCGGAGAGCTGGTTAGTGACTCATGGGGTGCATAGTTTGCTTCCCATGAATATTCTGGAAGAGATGATGATTCAGATACTGAGATAGACAGATGGGCCTGGCACAAGGTTTCCTTGTACTGCTCAGAAAGACACAATGTGAAACAGATGCATAAAACAATGGAACAAAATAGAGAACACAGAAGTAAATACCCATGTAGTGGTTAATACAGTGTGTCAACTTGAGGAGTTTAGAACTTTAACTATGTGTGACTCATCTGAGGCCCAAGCTCTACACTTTGTAAACATCCTGAGCCTGTGCAAGAAATGGGTCTGGAGACTGCCCTAAGGTGGGTAGAGAGCCTGCTTACAATATACGGGAGGAAAGGCAGCCCTCTTCCCCATTTTGTTCCTGCTGTTTTTGTTGTCTTGTGCCACCTTGAACTCCTTGTCCAAGCCTCCCTTCCTTGGAGCCAGCTGATTGTGGACTGAAATATCCACACATTTAAGCTAAATAAGCCTTTTCTGCCTTAATTTGGGGTGTAGGGTATTTTGTCTCAGCAATGAGAGAAAAGTAACCAAGACATGTCACATTCAGAGGCAGCTGCTTTGTGACAACAAAGACGAGGACATGTACTAGAGATTGGTCAATCTTGTCAGCAAGATTGCTGGGGAAGTGGGATATTCACATGCAGAAGAACTGAACTCCAACCCCAATCTCAAGAGTTAAAAACTCTACACAAAATGGAGTAAAGTGTTAAAGGTAAGGACTAAGCAATGAGAGTACTAGAGAAAAACATAGGAGAAATGCTTCAAGATATTGAAATGAGGGCCAGCAAGATAGCTCAGTGGACTAAGCATCTGCTTAGGAAAACTAG
>NW_004524633.1:11132969-11133820 GCF_000260255.1 Octodon degus
TTTATATAAATTGGAATATCATTGTCCTGTAAAAGTAGTGAAGTCCTATCAGTTGTAACAAAATGGATGGAACTGGATGCCATTATGCTAAGTGAAGTAAAAAAAAAAAAAAAACAGAAACATGATTTAACACGTACTTGCAGTCTAAAACATTTGATTTCGTAGAAGGGCAGGCTAGGGTAGTGGTCACAAGAAGCCAGGAAGAATAGGGAGAGGAAAAAATGGAAGAGGTTGACCAATAAACAAGTCCCTTTTTTATGTCACTGTTTATTCAACTAATGTTTAATTAAAATGCATAAAAGTTTTAATATTTTATAGACCACAAGACAAACACATATCTTAAATAATTTACAGATGTATATCACTTGTTCATTGGTATCATAGAGTTTTGATGCATTTGAAAGTGTAAACTATATACTGGAAATTTTTAGACATCATCATACCAGAGATTCAATATAGCCATTATAATTAAAGTATTAAAGAAATAATTGTTTATGATTCAATATGAATTTTATTTCATGATTTTCTCTGGTTGTTAAAATATGAGTGGGCTTGGGTCATGGTGAGTATGCTATACTAATCTGACTGAGTCATTTCTCTTAACGCTCATACATCAAGAATTTCACTGAACACCAACAGAATTCTTGACCGGTGCCAGCTCTACATCTAAGCAATGTGCTTATCGCTTAAATTGTCTGAGAAGATCTCACACTTTCTGTCTGCACTAAGATTGCCAAATATTCAGGACTTACCCAGAAAATATCTTACACAGTGAAATAATTCAGATAATCCTTCCCATTTATTTGATAATTTTATTAAAATAATTAAAGATCATATCATAGGAGGAGGGG
>NW_004524633.1:11133948-11136948 GCF_000260255.1 Octodon degus
GAGAGAGAGAGAGAGAGAGAGAGAGAGAGAGAGAGAGAGAGAGACTCAGACATTTCCAATCCATACATGGAAGCATTTCTCTTGTCCTAGATTCTGCACCAACTTATCACTGCTAAAGACAAAAAATGAAAGGCATCACACATGGTAGGGCAAGCTGACTAACAGGATCCTGTAAGTTCTTGCTGACCCCTCACTTTTAACACTATAACACAGAGTCAGACATGCTGTGGGACTGGGTTGAGCTTATGCATTTGTACTCAGAAAAACAGAGGTTAATGATTCTGAGAAGGAATTTACTCAGTTCATGGTGAGAGCCCTGAATATCCAGGAATTGATAGTTTAGGGTAAATTTTCCCATGGCTTCCATAAATGAGAAAGCAGAAATACAAAAAACACTAGCTACTTGACATAGTTTTGCCTTAGTGCCCATTTCTCTCATATCTACATTCCACAATCAACAATTACCCAGAAGAGATAAAGGAAAGAGAGTACAACAATAAAGCAGAATAAAAGAAAAGAGTACCTTCCAGTCATGTCTAATACTAGATCCTGACCAAGTTTAGACAAAAGCATTGAAGCACAGAAAGGGAATGCTTAAACTGAATGAAACGCAGTAGGTCTGTACAATAAATGCATAGAGCTATTAATAGTATGCAACAAACTAATATGTCTGAAGTTTACAATTTGCTGAGATTACATAAAATAATTACTCCTACAGTCATGATATGGAACTTTCCATTGTTCTTGATATGTGACAGAAATCCGTATGTCCTTCTGTTTGTCATCTATGTGTAACTACTGATTTGATTGGCTTTCAATCACACAACCTAGTCAATATTTTTAAATTAAGATGACTGTTACATTTTAGATATACAGAATGATCACATTCATCACAAGGAATTTGTACATGCACATAACATATTTTGATTCTTCATTTTTCCCACTCCCTCCTGAATTCTGTTGGTGTTCAGTGAAATTCTTGATGTATGAGCGTTAAGAGAAATGACTCAGTCAGATTAGTATAGCATACTCACCATGACCCAAGCCCACTCATATTTTAACAACCCGAGAAAATCATGAAATAAAATTCATATTGAATCATAAAATGGAAACGTTTGGTTCCATTTTTTTCCTTCTTTTCTCAATTCTTCTTTTTCCTTTCCTAGGAAGCTTTCCCCTTCCTAGGCCCCTCCCAAAAACATTCTCCTCACATTTCACAATATTTGCTACATATATTGTGGTCCTTATTTACACTATTAATTTCTCACACTAGAGAAATGATGCAATATTTTTACTTGTATGTTTGACTTATTCACTTGCACATATAGTTTTAAAGTGCATTATTTACATAGCAATATCTCTACATAATCGTTGCTTCAGGCTAAGCTGTCCTCCAGTGTATAAACATGATTTTCTTTATCCTTCCACCAGTCGATGGGCATTTGTACTGTTTCCAAGATTTGTGTATTACACACTGTGGCACCATAAACATGGGTGTACACATATCCCAGTAGTATGATACTTTTAAGACTTTAAGAAAGATAGCAAGAAGGGGATTAGCTGGGTCAGATGGAACCTCTAGTCCTAAGGTTTTGAGGAATCTCCAGATTCATGTCCATAGTGACTGCACCACTCTACATTCCCACAACAGTGAAAAAGGGCTTTTTTTTCCCCACATCCCCTCCAGTGTTTGTTATTGATTGGTGTTTTGATAGTCATTGTTTCTGAGTTGAGATGGAATCTCAGTGTTGTTTAATTCTCTTGAATGACCAGTGATGATTAACTTTTTTTCATATATTTATTTGCCATTTCTAAATCTTCATCTGAGAAGTATATTCATTTTGGATGCCCATTGTTGGATTGCTTCTTTCAAATTGGGAAGTTCAACTTTTTAAAAGCTCTTTGCTTATTTGAGATAATGATCCTTTGTCTAAGGAAAAACTGGCAAAATTTTAATGCAGGGCTGGCCAAATAGCTCAGCGGATTAAATCACCTGCAAGCAAGCACAGGGGCCAGGGGTTCAAACCCTGCCATGCTGGCCTAACTCCTAGGGCACGCTGCAATGGCAATTGGGACTGGGTGTGGTAGTGTGCACCTGAAACCCCAGCTCTTGGGAAGTTGTTAATAGGTGGATCACTATGAGTCCAATCTAGTAGTGAGACCCTGAACACCCTGTAGACTGTTCCCTAAAATTAAAACAAAAAAATAAGAACCAAAAAACCCCCTTATGCCATTTGAAGATTGTCTCTTCACCTTTTTGGTGATTTCTTTGACTGTGCAAAAGCTTTTTTTATGAGATCCTGCTTGATGATTCTTTCTGCTGTTTCCCTCAAAAATAGTTTTATTCATGAAGTCTTCACTTATACCTACTCCTTCAAGATTTGTATGTATTCTCCTCCTGAAGATTTAGTGTTTCTATTTTAATACTTACATATTGTTCCATTTTTATTTTAGTTTGGTGCACGGTAGGAAGCACTGGTCTAGTTTTAGTGTCTGGCATGTGGAAAGGCAGTTTTCAGCACCCTTTATTTAAGAGGTTTTCTTGCAGTGAACCTGTTTGGGCCTTTTGTGAAATACAAGGTGGCCGATTTTGTGTGGTATTTCTGCACCTTCTAATGTGCTTCACAGATCTTTGGGTCTGCGTGTATGTGTGTGTCAATTTCAGGCTGTTTCTTCATAGTAGCACTGTACTATAACTTCGAGTTGGGAATTGTGAGGGCCCTTGTCATTGTTCCTCAGAATTATTTTTTGCTACTCTAGGTCACTTCTGCTTCCAAATGAGTTTTAAGATTTTCTCTAGTTGTGCTGGTTTTGCTTTTAGTATTTTGATCAAGATTGTATTAAGTTTGTATAATAATTTTGGGGTATGACCATTTTCACTGTACTGACTCTTCCTAATGAAGAACAACAGATATCTTTTCTGATTCCTTCAATCTCTTCTTTCATTGTGCTGTAGCTTTCAATGCAAATATCTTTTATTTATTTATTTATTTATTTATT
>NW_004524633.1:11137048-11144253 GCF_000260255.1 Octodon degus
TTTTTGCGAGACCGGGGATTGAACTCAGGCCCTTGCACTTGCCAGGCAAGTGCTTATTCTACTGAGCTATCTCCCCGGCCCCAAAAAGATCTTTTAATGTTTTGCTAGATTGATTCCTAAGTACTTCATTTTTTCATGATATTACGAAAGATGTGATTTCTATAATTTTTCTCAGTGAGTTTGTTCTTTTTATAGGAATACTATTGAGTTTTTAATGTTGACTTTGTAACCAGCTGCCCAACTGAATATGTTTCCCAAATTTAGAAGTGTTTTGGAGGAGTTTGGGGGATCTTCTATGTAGTGTATCATGTCATCTGTAAATAAAGATAAATTTATTCATCCTGTCCTATCTTTATTCATTTTCTTTATTTCTCTTGACTACTAGATCTGGCTAATATTTCCAGAATTACACTGAATAGGAGTTGTGATAGTGGACATCCTGATCTTGTTCCTGATTGTAGAGTTAAAGCTTTCATGTTTGACCAAACAATATAAAGTTCATTGTTGGTTTGTTAGATGGCTTTTATCTTATAGAGATCATGATTGTCTGTTCCAATTCGTAGGGTTTATATCAGGCAATTAAATTTAAAATGTATTTAAAAATTTACCAACAAAGAAAACATCAGGCCATGATGGGTTCACCGCTGAATTCTACAAGAAATTTAGAGAATATCTAAAGCCATTACTCTTTAACCATTTTAGTGAAATTGAAAGGCAGGCAGTATTTTCAAACTTATTCCTTAAAACAAATATTACACTGATTCCCAAACCAGTAAAGTATCTAATCAAAAAAGAACTACAGTCCAATCTCACTAATGAACATAGATGCAAAACTCCTCAAGCAGATGTTGACAACAAGGGCTGATGAGATAGTTCAGTGGACTAAGCACCTGTTTAGGCAGCACAAGAACTGAAGCTCTATCCCAGGCACTGCATGCCTTGCCCACACTGCCCTAGGGTGTGCTGAGCCAGCCACTGAGTCCAAGTACTGTGGCCCACACTTATAAACTCAGCCCTGCAGAGGCTGAAAATAAGAGAATCACTAGGAGTCTGGGCTGCACAGTGAAACCCTATAGCAAACTTATAAAAAAAGAGTGGATAAGGTCATTGACTGAATATTAGAGTCGCTATAGGAGAAGAGAAAAGGAAGCCACATATTCACATGGTTGTCTCCTACCATTTTCTGTGCCTCTATCACCTAGTGGTATATAAAACTCTTTGTTATGAGGCTTCCTACCTCAGATATTTTGGGGGGCAGAAGTATTTTCTGCATTCAATTTGTTTCACACCACTATTGAATGCCAATTGACTTTTTATTCAAGGATATAATTATAAGTTATATTTATTCTGTTTTGTGTATCATGTTAATAATCTCAAACTGTCTTGATTACTGCCTTATGTTAAATATTGAATATGGCAGAAAATAGCTCCATCTTTATTTCAAGATAATGCTTAGTTAATTCTATGGCCTTTACATTTCCATATGAATTTTCAGAAAAAATTCAAAAACACGTATCAATTTGTACAGTTCCTGGTAGGATTACAGTTGAGGTTTATAATCAATGTAGTGTGTCTCCTAATCTAGCAAATTGAATCTGTAACTCTCCATTTTCTTAGTGTTCTATTTTCAATTTTTATAGACATAGTATGCCATTTTTAATATTTTATTTTTATTTATTTATGTTTTTGTTGAGCCGGAGATTGAACTCAGGCCCTTGTGCTTGCCAGCCAAACATTTAGTCTACTGAGCCATCTCCCCAGCCCCAAGTCTGCCATTTTTAGTTGAAACATTTTTATTTATTTCTTGTTTAAAATTTTTTCTTGTCCTACATTTTAATATTATTACAAATGCAATTATCTACTTTCATTTACCAACTATGGTGTTACTATATTTTTGTATTACTATTTTTTCATAATTTTATTGAGAAACAAATAGCAATGAGACAGTTTCAAATCAAATTTGCACAACAGTTTCAATAATTAACACATTGCATACATTCTTCGTAGTGGTTAATTGCTGTACAAAATGCGTACATCATATTCTATTTACAAACACCATTAGAACAAATCCCTCTATTCATTAAGAGAATGTAACTATATATCTATCCTAACCACTTTGAATACACAGATACAAAATGGACATTCATCCATATCCCTTTTTTTTTTTTTTTGTTAAGTTCCGTTATTTGAATATTATAGGTATGTAAACTCAGCAAAATATTCTAAAAGAGTCCAGTAGCGCATAATAGTATTGGGTCTTCTGCTTGACTGGCAATGTCAGAAATTATTGACCTGAGTCCCTTACAGCTCAACATAGCAGCATGGCTTTGCTTCTTATATTTCTTTTTTATACTTTTCTGCTGGATGGTTAAGACCAAGGTAAAGCAGGACCTGTGCAACAAGAGTTGTAGCTTTTGGGTCTGATAAGGTCAGTGAAATCCCCTCAGGATTTATCCTGAGATCCTGTACCTCAGATTGTAGAACATTTGTCAGTGTCAGCCATGTGGATGAGTCACGGCCATTGCTTGGCCAATGTGCTCTCTGTGAAAGCCTGAGAGAATGCTTTTCCTACATATGACTCTCCTTAGGCACACTCTATGTCATGGATCACTTTCCTCTTTGGCCCCATAATCTCTTTGATCAGAAAACTTAGGACACTACCAAGTTACATGATGTAACAGTACAAGTTCTCATATGTCCTGAGTCTTAATTGACCTTGGAAGGCTAGGGCCAAAATGTTGACTTTCCTTGCAGCCCTCCTTTTTCTCTAATTTGGTGAATGGTTGAAAAAGATGTGGTATTTTTACACAATGGAGTATTATTCAGTTATTAAGAATGATAAACTCGAAGCCTTTATATTGAAGTGGATGCCACTTGAACATACTCATAAGTGAAATAAACCAGACACACATGTGTAAATATCATATAGTTTCCCTAGTATAAGAACTCAAAAGAAGAAATACAAATAGAAAGGTATAATACAAGTAAAAGGAAAGCAAAAACTCAAGGACTAACTAATCAAGAGAGGGAAAGGAGAAGAGCTAGGAAACATGACAATGTCAAGCAATACAGTTATATGTAGAAGATGGGCAAGGCAATGATCCTGAGAATCTCCAGAAGATTTTTGAATCTAGCAGTTAATTGGAAAGATTCTCACTCTGACTAACTATATATACTGGTACCTGTGTACTAAGCAACTGCACTGGAGATGGTAATCTGTAATAGTAGTTTCATGTTTGGAGAGCCTGTCATTCTGGTCTTCTGAATACTGGCTGCTTGTCATGACATGCCCGTTGCTGCTATGATGTCTCTCAGGTAGATGGTTGTTCAAAAAGAAAGGGGTGGTGAATGAAAGCAAGAGATAGGAAAAGGAATATTGTGGGACTGTCCTGCTTCTAGGTTGCATATGGTTAGTTTTTTGAACATATGTATAAACATTAGAAGTGTATAATTCTTTATGCCTATTTTTAAAATATATTGTAATTTTTAATTTTTTATCATATTCTCTAGGGACTTAAAGTTCAACATATCAATACTTGATGAAAAGTACAGGGGCTGGGGAGATGGCTCAGTAGGATAAGTGCTTCCCTGGCAAGCACAAGGGTCTGAGTTCAATCCCCAGTTCCGCAAGAAAAAACAAAAAAGAAAAGTACCTGTTCCATGTTATGACTAAGATGTTTAATCTTCAGACAGATAGTGAGGTTAAGCTTAACAACCTAAGTTGTGTGGTAATAACAATAAGCTTGTCTTCTGGATGTTTTACTATTTTTAGGTATTATTCTTTTTAACACATGAATATTGTACACAATTTTGCAAAATTATTTCATGAATTTTATTAGCAATGTTAGGGTTTGTGTCTGGTTGTCCCCCCAAGCCTCATGCAGTCATTGGGGCAGGCTTCCAGAGTTTGTGATTCATTCATGAGCCAAGGCTGGGATTACTGGTGTGAGTGCTACTCCCACCCTGGGGCTTATAGCCTGAATTCAATATGCGGGGGAAGAGAGACGAGCTTGCTGCTGCTGTCACTGCTCCTCCCTTTGGTTTGCTGCTTTCCACCACCATGAGTGGCTGTCCTCTGCCCTGTGCAACTCTACCCTGGGGCTAGTCGAGTGTGGACTGAAACATCCACTAACTGTGAGCTGAATAAACCTTTCCTTCCTTAATTTTGGGTGTGGGGTATTTTGCCTGGCAATGATAGAAAAGTAACTGAGACAAGTAGTTGTGAATATTTCTTTGAATTTTCTACATAAAAATCATATCTTCTTCAAATAGTAATATTTTTACTTCTTTCACTCACTCCAAGATATTTCATTTACATTACTTTCCATTGAAATTTCTCTTGGCCTGGAATTTCTAGTACAGTAAGGAACAAAAGATAAAATGTAACTTCTTGAATTATCTCTGACTCAGTTGAGAAAAACTCTCTTATTTATCAGGATAAAAATATGTAAGACCAGCCACAATGGCTCATGTGTATAACCTAAGTACTCAGGAGGCTGAGGCAGGAAAATCTTTGTGAGTTCAAGGCCAGTCTAGACTGCAAAGTGAGCTCAAGACTATCCTGAATTTCATAAGAAAGCCCTAAAAGAATTTGTGCAATTTTTTCCATACTCTTCTGTAACATTTATATGTGGCTGAGTTAGAGACAATAGGTTATTTAATACAGCAGAGAAAAATTAAAAGGAGCTCTATGTATAGATTGGAGCATGGGTATTGTTGAGTACTTTTGGTCAAATATAGAGTAAAACCCAAAACCTAAATTTCAAAAAATGTTTGGCTTCACAGAAAAGAATCACATGTATAGTTAGGGTCAAAGAAGTTGTGATTGCTGAAGAAATTACTGCAGTTTTTTTTTTTAAAAAGCCAATTATTTCATGTTGAGAGTGTAGGAAAGATGTCCTGAGGATACCTCAACAGTTGTTCAGGCTCCAACCACTGTCAACTCAAGGTTGTGAAGATGTGAACTCATTTGAAAACTGCTTTGAGAAGTCAGCATCTGGGCAGTTTGCCAAATGGGAAGTTACATTTCTGGGACTCATTTCATTACACACAGCCATCCCGACAGGTGGAAGAGAAACAGCTATGGTAATAATGTACCTGGACACCACTAAAGCTTACAACCAACCTTGCTGTGAGCTACATACCTCTGGTCTCAGAGGCATAAAGAATGTAAGAGCAGTGTAGTTCACTGAATGTTCAAACAAAGGCTTGGGAGGTCTGGCCATATGTGGTACAGTGCAAGCCCTGGTGGACATCTCCTGAAAGGATGGCAAATGAAGCTGTGAGCGTGAAGCTGTGAGCGTGAAGCCAGAGCTATGATGGTGACTCCCAGGGTTTGCAAATGCCAGGGCCATGGCATATCTGGCAGGGATAGCTGCAAGCAGCAAGCTGGATTTGAAATATGGAGAGAGATACATAATGAAGTCAAAAGGGACACCATGTGGACTGCTACTGCAGAGCTACAGGGCTGGGCTGCCAAGGCCTTTTGGTTTATGCTGCTTCTGAAAGCTAACCTAAATTTAACCAGACGTTTATGTTTCTTTTCACACAGTTTGTGCTTCCATTTTCTTTTTCAACGTGGTGTCATTTATCTTCAAATTAGTACAGGTGATATTTGACAGCTCTTTTGTTTCCTCAGAAGGAATTTTAATGATGTTCAGTTATGCTGTCTCTTTTAAATATTGGGATATATTTACTATATTGATATTTGGGTTGCAATTCTACTGTCCTTAGACTAGAAAATTGATGTTTAAAGCTGAGACATTTCTTGTATTTTTGGTTCTACTGATAGAATCATGGTTATTTTTTATTTACTTATAACATAGACAATCTTTGCATTGGGCATGCTGTTATATTACATTTTATTCCTGTTATTTTTTGTATTTCTTCTGGTCTATCATGCATGACAGTTTTTTAACTTTTGGAATATGTCATTTGCATCATTTATTAATTTGGGAAATTTCTAGCTGTGATGAAATAAAAAAATACAAATTCAAAGTTTCTTCTTTCATTAGAAATCTAAATTGCTATGTTAGTCTGTTTTCTTGGGTACCTGTGGCCTCTATCTTCACTTTATCTCCAAGTATTCCATTACAGAGCTTGCCTCAGTTTACTGGTTATACATTCATGTATATCTAATCTGTTGATTATCTCATAGATTGAGTTCTCAAATTGCTTATCTTTATATGTTATTTTAGAAAATTATTCTATTTTGATCCATTGGGTTGTTTTTGAAATTGATTGCTTCAACCTCTTGTTTTTGTGTGATAATTTCAATATCTCAAACTATTGTAGGTTTTATTTTTCTATTATTTCTATGTCTATATAAAACATATATCTATATGTACGGAAAATTTGAGTAAATTCTCATTCTTCTCAGAGAGCTAAGAGGGACACAGAGTCCTTAAACAGACTCAATTCAAGCTCAAGTCTCCTTGGTTAAACACTAATTCAAGGGAGGAGAATGTATCCTTGCAGATGAAGTCAAAATATTGCTTTGTCATACCACATAGTGAATGTGCAGTGCATGAAAGAGAATTATGGACAATTTAACATTACAATTATCAAATATGATTCCCTTAAGCATAAAGGTAAATAGTGAATATAGTTAATTATAACTCATTTAATAAAATCTATAGCTACTAAATCATGTGCATAAAATCAATAAATAAAGCAAACATGTACTTAATAGATATATGCACAATTTATATAAATTATTTCTCAGTATAAAGGAGATGCTTATGCACAATTGCAATTTATCTCCATAACAACTTGCTGAATTTTACACTATACATTACAGATCATTTGACACAGCCAAACTGTTCTTCCATCTCATGGAGGGGCGAGCACAGCTCCTATGCATGCTGTCTAGGGGCCCAGTTGTTCATGGTCAGCAAGACGGTGTGAGTGTGAGCTGCTTTGCTCAGAGCGGCTGTCACCCACACTGCTCACCTGCCTTTCACAATGCACTTGTCACTTATATGACTCTGAAGCACAGGTCCAGCTTGGACAACCTCGTATTCCAGGCCCACTTAGATTAAATCATTCCTGAGATTTGCAAAATGAGATAGAAGCCTGGGATTCACTGTTCCAGCTCTTCAGGGTTGGTTAACAGTAAGCTCAATTACTATAACTATTCCGTTCTGTGAATAAGTGTGTGTATGGGTGTATGTGTGTGTGTGCATGTGCGTGTGTGTGTGTGTGTG
>NW_004524633.1:11144448-11175967 GCF_000260255.1 Octodon degus
ATGCTAGGGAAGAGCATCCCACTAAATTATATTCCATTAACTAAATTAGCAGTATAAGGATTTTCCAAATTTTGAGTAAATTTAGCCTGAACATACACTAGAGGGCTATACCTATACTCAAAAGTAATCTATTTTTGTATTTGAAGAAGAAATATTTTTTATCTCAAGTTTTTAATAGATTTTCATGGTTGGTTAGGTTCATGATTGTGTGTAAAATGATGAAAATATATGTTATTATAGGTCGTACTTCAGCAGCAAGAAAGGTTATTCTTCAAAAAAACCTAATAAAGTCAACCTACTATAAGCATTAAATATCCATTTGCTTTTATATGGCTCCTAAAACTGACAAACATCAAGAAATACTTGTGTGATCCCTCACATATAGCAGACACAAGCATCTAACACACACACACACACACACACACACACTTATGTGTGCTAGAAAGTGTAGCTTCCTAGTCACATGACTTGAATGGAACTACCTATTAGTATTAGCTTCTAGAACTAATTTGGCCTTAGCTTCAAGAAATATAACTATGTCCGCATGTTTGGTCATGACTTTACCCTTGACATTTTATTCTTTTTTTCAAGTATTTAGTACAGGGTCTGTAGGCTCTCACTAAACAGATTGGACTTGTAATAATCCTTCTGTTTTTCAGCCTCCCAAGAGCTGGGATTACAGGTATGTGCCACTGTGTCCAGTCTCAATCTCTATCTCAGAGCACCCTCAGCGGTGAGACTGGCATAGTATGCCGGGGATCGAACCCTGGCCCCTGAGTTCTGCCCAAACAGGCACTTGTATCCGCTGGGCTATGTGGCCGGCCCTCTGAGATTTTATTCTAAAGAAATAATTTGAGACTTGAACAATGGCTAGAAGAATACTCATTGCAGAGTTATGTGTGACTCAGAGAAACATATAAAGAAATTAAGAAGAAAGCTACATGTATCTTAAATATCTCACTATGTATCCTTTTTTTAACCACTATAATTTAAGATTTGTGCTTTTGGAGAATAGTTAAGATTAAAACTCATTAAAGAAAAAGAAGCCAGGAGTTTATTTCCAGTGACTGTATATTTTTAATGAATCTAATACCACTGTTTATGCATGTTATAAGAAAATAACATACATAAGAAAAAATTATGTGAATTAAAAAATCAAAAGCATACACATGGTTTTCACTTTCATATAATGGAATTAGGAAGGATTTTTAAGATTCTTGTGCTTTTCTTCTTTCCTACATTCTACAATAAGCATCCATGGTAGCCTTCCTTTTAAAGAATAACCCTGTGTATCACCTTCGAAAGAGTAACACCAAAGTGGACAGTGAATTCTAACCTGCATTTGGATAAGAAGTGCAATAAAATAAATTACATTGTAACCTTAATCAATGAGCTGAAACTCAAGGCATGTAAGCTGTTGCCTTTTGTTTGTCAGGCTGCTTGATTCTTCTGCCAAAAATTCTTTTCAAAGGAGAATGATGTTCAGAAATCTCCCTGAGTGAATTCTGTTCTGACACGGTTATGCCACTGAACGTTCTCTGATAGAGGCGTCTACATTTGTGGACTGCTATCAGATTAACTTCAGATTTCAACCCTTGAATATGGCTACTAAGAATATTTGTGTAGGAAAAAAAAAACAACACAAAAGACCAAAAGGAGATTCTAAGTAAAACTACAAATAGAGAAATTAAGACAACTGGATCTTTCTCCTCATTGACAAGTGGTTAACAAAACATCCAGCTGATGTGCTCTGACTACAGTGTTTAGGTTCAGATTAGCTACCTGTTCTGGTACCTATCAGTGTTGTTTTTGTTTTTGTTTTTGTATTATTGTGTTTGGTATTTATTTCTAGTTTTATTGAGTCATGACCAAAATCAACGACCCCTACAATTTCTGTTTAATAATAGCCTATTAATCTTACTTTACCAATCATATTGTTTAAATTCTCTCCATATTCTTTTTTAATTTCTTATTCATTTTAATGAGCAAAAACATAAAATGGAAATAAAACAATAATTACAATAATTAATACATTGCATATTGTTGTCTTTGTAGTATTCAGAGGACAAGAATAAAGAGAAAAAAACATATATGTATACACAAGAGAGTTAGGATAGATATACAGGTACTTTCTCTTAGTTCATTGAGATTAAAAGTTTGTATTAATATGGCTTAGATAGAGTGTCATTTTTCTTGCAGTCAAAACTGAGTTCCCAGACCAAGAATACAGTTCAGTGGCACAGCACCTGCCTGGCAAGTGAGAGATGTTGAGTTTTCTTTCTACCAACAACACAAAACCAAGCAAAGCAAAGCAATGCAAATTTCCTTCCTTGGTAGCCTGTTGTTGTAGTTATCTCACTGATAATTTGTGTCTTGAGCCTTGGACAGCTTCTCTCAACGGATGGCATCTTCCTTCATTTTATACACTATGTTTCCACCATTAGGCGGGCTCCGTATGCCAGAGAAGGAACTACAGATTATTGTTTCCACATCACTGTGGACTGTGACAGTCATATGCAGCTCTTGTGTCCTGGGCCCCTTTAGTAGCAATAGCCACACTTTGCCTGTTCTCTGACAGAGGCGTCTACATTTGTGGACTGCTATCAGACAAACTTCAATATTCCTTCATGTCAAAGAGCTATTGGACCCTGATGATTGCTGATGCGTAATAGTGTGAAATAGAACAACATTAGAAAATATGTAGTATTTTGATGACTTAGTTTTATCTTTACTCTTAACTAAAATTTTTACTTTGGACCTGTAATGCCTTATGTCTGCATTTATTTTTTAATTTGTAAAATAATGGTAAAATATTCCATAAAGATAAATTACTAGAATACTTAACTTTTCAAAACTTTCTCTTGCAGTCTCATAGCCTTTTACAATGCGATTATATGCTACAAAGAGTCACAGAGAAGGGTTGGGATGGCATGTATACACTGCACTGAGGTCCCCAAGAGGTGGTCGTCAAGCACATAATTCAAAATAATCTCCTGAGAAGAAGGAAGAAAGTGGAATCCGCCTGTCATGTGCTCCCCCTCGTCAGTCTATAGACAGGAATAGCATAATGCACCAAAATATGATTGAACAATTTATGAAATCTGTTTAGTCAGAAAAATTTAGCATATGAAGATTAAGACATATGCCCTGATAAGGCCTCGGTTTTTTGAAATTATTATTAAACTAGGAAAAACATTGCTATGGAAAATTGCATAATTTAGACTAGACAGAGCATTCCTTGAACTGGAATTACCTCTGTTTCTTAAGATTCTGGCTTCTGCCATCGGCATACAGAAGGTCTCAGAGATGAAATCGCCCCAGTGGACCCAGAGGCTACTCCATCTCACACGGGTAAAGGGTAATTATATGAGTTGCGGTTTCCACTATGGTTAGGATTATAGTCCATTACATGGTTAATGTGATATGATTTGGGTTTCACGTCACCTTGGAAACTTATGAAGTTTTCAGTCATTTCATTCCTGAAATAAACATTAGTGATTGACACCATAGTGATTTATGACACTTTAAATCTGATCACCGAAACACGTCAGCCTTACGGAGACGAACATTTTTCCCTCCGAATCGGTGGATGAATTTTATTTTCAGCAATTATTTAGCAACTGATTACAAACCATCCACTATCATTTTCAAGGCTGAGGCAGAAGATATCACTTGGAAGAAGGTTGTTTTCAGATGCTATTGAACAAATATACCGCCCCTGACTGGTTTGTTCTCCTCATCAAAAAGCAACAGTGTTCTCTCAAAAGCGGCACACAAGGGAGGAGGCGAATTTGGGGCTTGTAGCCATCAACCCAGATGTAGGTAGGCCTCACTCAGAACCTATTCTATTAAAGTTAAGGAATGTATTAATATGAAGTAAGTGTGTATAATATATATATATATATATATATATATATATATATATATATATATGTGAAATCCAAAGGTGAACATTTTTGAAGTCCAAAGGAATGGAAATTTGAATATAGAAACACTGTTACATCATTAAAGGACTCAATGTCTATGTTTCCAGGGATTGATTGATTGATTGATTGATTGATTGATTGATTTTTGAGACAGTTTCTCACTATGTAATTCAGACTGGACTTCAGCTCACTTCATAGCCCAGGCTGGTCTTGAACTTGCAATGATTCTACTGCCTCTGTCTCCTGAGTGCTGGGATTACAGGTATGCACCAACATGCTTGTCTTAACTTGTGTGGTTTCAAATGCCATGTCCACAAGAGAATTTTCCTCAGGAATTTGCTGCTCAACCTTAGAAACTTGATCAGGCATTTTTCTTGCTACAGCCAATATAAAAAAATAACAGGAGAAACATACAGTAAAGCCTTCCTTTCCCTGGCCTACTGTTGATATTGGAAAGTGCTATATCATGTTTCTATGATGATTTTGCTTCCATTCTAAAGCCAGGCTCTGAGGTGTCCAAAGGACATGAAGTAAACTTTGAGTTTCAAAACTTATTTAATAATTTCAGTAATAATACAAATCATATAGTTGAATATGAAGAATATTTAAATAATTCTTATAGCTCAACAACAAAAAGACTTTGTGGTATATTGTAAGTATTTGTCATCACCAAGCAAATAAAAACTGGTCTTTTGAACTACTTGCTAATTTATTTGCTGGTCTTCAAGGGTTTTTTGTTTGTTTGTTTGCTTTGTGTTTTAGAGAAGGGTCTACAGGGTGCACAGGCTCTCTCTGCATACATCGGACTCATAGTGATCCTTCTGTTTTCAGCCTCCCAAGTGCTGGGATTACAGGCTCACACACCACCATGCTGAGCCTCAATTGCCAAGTCAGTGTGCCCCAGGGGTGGGGCCAGCACAGCAGGCCTGGGGACTGAACCCCAGACCCCTGCACCTGCCTGCAGGCCCTTTAATCCCCTGAGCTATTTGGCCAGCCCTTGGTCTTGAAATGAAGCTCAGAGGGAAAGTGATAACTGAGATAAGGACAGTTGGACTTGCTGATGTCTACTTTATTCTTCTCATCTGTCAAACATATTTCACTCAATTCTAACAGCAAATCAATGAGATAGACATTATTATTCCCCATTTTATAAATGCAGGACTGGCATCTTAAAATTTGATATATGGTTCAATTTTACTTTAAGAAGAAAGAATTCAACATTTGAGGACTCAAATAATTTTTTCTATGATTCCCTGCATACAATCACAGCACAACTCTTTCCGTGGCTTCCCAAGATGTGAAGCCTCACAACTCTGGAGAAAAGCCCTGTTTCTTCAAACATTGTACTAGTGAGCTATGGAACAACTGGAAGAACCAAGTAGAGAGCAAAGCCATGTAATTTAACGCCATTAAGAGCTGACTATGTGTTCAAATTATGATTGTAATGACAATGGAACAAAACTGAAGCCTCAGGAACCTTGAAAGAAAATAGGACACTGAAGGTGGTTATAGAAAATAGCCTAATCTTTGTCTTGGTTACTTTTCTAACCTTGCTGAGACAAAATACCCAATGCTCAGATTTAAGGGAAGAAAAGTTTATTGATTGCCCAGTTTGTAGAGGCTACAGTCCATAATTGGCTGGCTCCATTGCAGCGTAGCACAAGTTGGAGGACCAACAGTTGACAGTCATCAAAAAACAGAAAAAAACAACGAGGGGGAGAGACAAGCCTCTTGCTGGTGCTTACGTTGCATCAAGTCCACTGGGGTTAGTGTGGTGCCAGTCCAGTGAGCAGATGATACAGCAATCATCGGCCACCAACTCCACACCCTTAACCCAAACATTGCTCTACGAATCAATAACACACTCTAGATTGGGCTGCTTCGAGACTTTGGGAAGACATCTAGACACAAACCACAACAATTTTCAAAGCACTACTTCATAGAAAGCATGGAACCTGTGAAAAACTTTGCCTAATACTTAGCTAACGATTGTTACAAGCTAAAATGTTGTCATTGTAAATTTTCACTCTTTATAGACAAGCAGGAAAATGCTGCTGTCTAAGAGCATTGACAAGTACTCCACGGTGCCAAGGAAGGAGTATTCTTAAGACTGCAAGCTCTGTAAAAGGCAAATTTAAGGTGAAAAAGAAGCACAGACAGCAACAAGTGGTAGCTCTGAAATAATAATGTAGTGTCACTGTCAGTAGAGAATCCTAGCTCAATCTCAGGGCAGAAGGTTCAGCTACCGGTTTTGCCCACCAAATACATATTAAGGTTTGATTCTCAGCCACTGCCACTACGCCTGCTTAATGTGCCACAGAAATCGTAATTACAGCATTTGCATTGTAATTATGGCCCTCTTCAGCGCTAATTTCCTAGCCTGATTTTGACATTAAGTGTCATTTCACCAACTTTTCTGGCAAACAGTATCTATGACAATTAATGGAAACTTTTATAATTAAAAAATGAGATCATTCCTGCCCAAATCATTTCCCTTTTTTGGTCGTTGTAAGTTTGATAGTACAAACTCCCATTTGATGATTTCAGTGTTCGCAAAGTGGACGTGGGCCTGTGCATTAACCGTAATTATCAGTACTCCTAGCATTTCTAATACTGTAATTCCTTCTTATATCTAATTGACTCTGCATGGTTTTCTTGAGACAGATTAAATCAGGTCTTCTTTATTCTCCATCGCAGAGGCTATGGTGTGGCTTCTTTCGTCAGGGGCCAAAGTCTAGCAAGATGAGAGCCAATCAGCTTCAAAGGTCTTTTGCCAACTCTCTCATGAAAATACCATGCTTGGTGCAAAGAAAACATTCACTGCTTTGCTTTCACCTACCAGACTTCCTGGGTTGGTGAAAATTAAGACTCACTAAGAAGTGTGTCACGTTGTGCAAATCTCATGCTTTAGTTTAGGATAATTAAAGGTATTTAAAATTTCTGAAAAATAAAATAGAAATTTTCAGTCCTCAATGTTCAAAGAAAATTTGTATGAAACAAAGACATAGTTAGGTTCATAAATCTAACTATGACCCCATAATGTACTGTAATAGTTTTTCATCTGTAATTTTAGCTTGGTTAATTTTTATTCATATTTTTATGTCAGTGGTTCTGACAAGGAGCCACTTTTAGGGAACTGTACACATGAGGTTGGTATAGGCAATTTAATTACTAGTTTTTAAATTTGGAAATAATAAAATTATATCCATGTACTTTTATGAGGTTAGCAATTTGTGTAAAGTGATCATTACTATGTTGCAGTTAACAACTCTTATCCTTTAAAAAGCTATCTCATTTAATATCATTTAATGAGCCACTAAATATATTCAAGGGTTCATTAGAATCATTTAAATGTTCATAAAAACATAAATGTGAAGTACACACAGCTGAAGATGGTTCAACACAGTTTATAAGGCTTAAATTGTGTCACGAGTTGAGCTTCAACTGCGTGCCCTCCTCAGCAGGATCACCAAAGCTGCGTTCTCCTCCTCCCGTCAGGTCCACCAGACCTCCTTGTTAGGACTAACTTTGTCCTTTCTACTTATGCTGTCATAGACATTGTGTCCATTATGTGTAGAAACGCCACCAAAGGTTTTCCTATGGTGAGAGTTGCTCAAGATTGCTTATACTTGGGTTAAATAATGAGCATAATAATTGTATAATTGAATCAAATTTTCAGATCTCCCTTTTGAAAAAAATCTGACAGTCATCAAAGTCCCCTGAGGTGTTGACGTCCCTAGAAGAGCACCATCAGACTTCAAAGGAAAGGGTGTGATCAGTCCAAGCACACGTTTTCTCAATCTGAGCCTGGAGGCATTCCTAACAAAGTGATGCATGTTTGTTTGCTGTTTCCTTAGTGAAGAGAATGAATTTATTTTAAGAGGAGGATATCACTAATGTCAATTTAGAAAACTCAAAATGCATGTGCCAGGAAACCTGTAAAACACCATATGCCTTTACCCCTAAAATTATGATAATAAATATGCTAACAAGATATCTATTCGACATGATTTAAACACCTCAGTTTCCCCATATGCAAGAAAGGATTGGGCAAATTTATTTTATCTCTTGGCCAGGGGATTTGTGAAGAATTATTTTCAGAAAAAGTTTTCCTTTTTTGATGAAAGTAGCTAGGACCACAGTAATCAGAATTGTGTTATAAGACAGTCTTTATATTCCCGACAGGCCACATTTTGAAAATTTGTATTCTTTGGATTTTAACAGTATTATTTATGTCAATTTTTTTTTTGAGTAACCTTGTATAAGCATTACAAATACAAAGAATGACTTGTATTTTCTTTTGAGAACTGACTTCGAATCTTTCAGACAAGTTTCTTTGTCACAATTGACTTGTTTCTACTGGCAGGGTGTATAGTAATCTCTACTGCAGCTTCCTGCAGGGTCTGAGATCTGCTGCAGAGCTCACGCAGCCAACAGAGCTGCCCGCTACCCACTGCTTGTTTACTTCCTATTGTCAGTTGAAGATTGCTCATCTTTCATTTCCCAGATGCTAGTTGGTATTTAACTCCTATGACTTTTTAAACTCCTCCCAAATCAGATGATTTTGGATTCTGCAGGTTAGAATGGTTGTCAGCTATTGCTTTTCCCTAGACTACCACAGAAAATACAGTGAGGAAAGGGCAATTATTAACGGCAAGAGGAACTCAGAAAATACACTTAAAAAATCTATCCAACTAAGGGAACTTCTAATAACCAAGAGCTACTGTTATGCAAAATTAGGATACAGCAGGATATGAATAGAGCTGAGCCAACATGAACGTGCCTCTCCTCCTTAGACGTGGGAACTGCGTGCTAACCTGAGGAGAGTTAGGCACAGTTCACACCACGTTAAGTCTGCTTCTCATGAAGGAGCCAGGCTATAAGAAGGACTTCATTTCCCTATTCTCCCAATTGGTTTTACATTTTGTCTGCCTCACTTACCAAATAAATTTCTCAGCAGTGTTACTAGGAGGACTGGGGAAGCAGTAGAGCACTACATCCTGAGATGTGCGACTGGTAACAGAAAATGGGTGGAAGAGAGCCCTCTGGGTGTGTGGTTTTATTGGATTGTTTTCATGCAAGAGAAGAATTACAAACTGCTGCAAATTGTCTGGAAAACATTCGCTCCTCAGAAGCTGAAGAATAAGAGTGGTGAGCAGGTAATCTTCCCTCCATTTAGTAGAGCCATGATAGAAGAATGATTAACAAATATTACAAATATGGCTTAGATCTAAAACAAAACAGAAATAAACAAACTATCAGTGAAAGAGAGATACTTTTAACACTAGTAGGCTGAAGATTCTCAGCGTGAGCTCCTGGTATCACCGGCATCCACCTTATTTGGAAGTTGGTTAAATAAATGGATGAAATCTCCTTCTCCCCCAATTTGTTGGATTTCTTGGGAAAATGACTATGTCATGTTAGTGACTTACAACACCTGTTTAGTTCAGCATTGTTGGGCTTTGATCTACATAATTTTTGTTATTGGATATTGACTCAGGGAACAGCTGAAACTTTGAACGTGTAATTTTATAGACAGAGGACAGCCTTAAGAGGGGGATCAGACCACCAACTTTTATTTGAAACAAACCATTAGATACCATGAATTTGTAAACTTGCAGACCATATGTTGTACTCTGTAGCCCAAAGCAAGCCACACATGGGGATGTGCTACAAACCATCTAGCAGTGCTTGAGAATGTTTATCCCTACACATCAAGAAGAAACACAGTAGAGGAAAATCCTAAAATCTCATGTTATAGTTATAACATAATTATAAACTATACTTTTAAAGTAAACTCTTTCCTGGTTGATGAGAAAAAAATGGCCTTAAAGTGGAATTTGCTATTGCACGATTACAACTGCTAATTTCAGTTTACATATTGCAAAATTACATGGAAATCTGATAACAATAAGAAAAATTATGTTGTATTTTGGAGTGATGCAGTCTGCTCATGGTGGGATTTTAGCCCTGCCTCGAACAATTAACTAGCTCCAGAATTTTATCTCATGTGTAGCTGAGATGAGTCATGAATAAACAGCTTACCTGAAGCTTATTGTGCTTAAAGTTTATTTTTTTCAATGTAAGCCATACTATTCAACTTAGGTTTGCTACTGATCATGTTATTCAGGCTACTCATTTGATAATTAGGGTGGAACCTCAGCTCCTGATGTGAATGGCAGTTCCAGTTTAATTTGGCTGCTGAGTATAAATGTTGATAGTAATTGTTTAGTTTACTGAAGTGTCTTCTATTGATAAATTGAACAACCAGTTACTGTTGATTGAGGAAAGAGAAAAATGAAGTGTATATCTTGTGAGAGATGCTGCAACAAATAGCACTGACAACACGCCCCTGATTTTGCATCAGGTAGACAAAAGCATTAAGTGTATGAATACTTTCTTTGCAGTTTTGAAGAAATAGCGATTGTATTTAGTATGTATTTATACATTTTTTATTATTTTCTTACAGAAAATCACTCAATTTCCCCTTCCTTGATTCTAAAGTTGTGTCTCCTTTCATACATTAGGAAGCTATGTCCAATGTATAATTTAATCTCTATAATTCATTGAGTTCTTCTTTAACTCTTAACTTCCAGGCAAGACTGCACTAAGTTTTTCTTTTAAATATAAGACTCAAATATTAGTCTTATATTTCTGAATACAATCATTCATTATAGTAAAAATGCTTTGCATTCTGAAATAGTTTTTCTTTTTCTTTTTCTTTTTTTTTTTTTTTGGTGGAAATGGGGATTGAACTCAGGCCCTTGCGCCTGCCATGGCAAGCACTTATTCTCCTGAGCTATCTCCCCAGCCTGAAATAGTTGATATAGAATAATAAAAGTAATTTGAGTGTCCAAAGGCCCTAGACATAATATTAATTTTCATGGTTTGGTTACATATCGTGGTAAAAACAAATACAGTCAATGAAACGAACTCAAAATTAATAAAACCCATTTATTACTTAGTATCAATCAAAATAAGCAGCTGTGCAATATTTGATACATCTACTAATGCTCCCCAAGGTATCACAGCTCTGTGCCTTCTCTCACTTCCCCTCATTTGTTCTTCTCTACTTCTGTGGTCAATACTATAGGAATTAGCCTAGACTTGTCTTGTGTATAAAAATTATACTTGTATAATAAAGCCCAAATCTGTATTTTCCATATATATATATATATATATACTTCTATTATGCATACCTTAACTTCTATAAAGGCATGTCTAATCAACTTCTTAATTTGTATTTCCTATCTGTCTGTTTATCTATCTACTTATCACCTATCATTTATCTTTATTATCTAATACTTATCTAAACATTACTGCACTACTCTCCATTGCTTTATATTTTTCCTCCATCTTTTCATATCTTATTAAATTACTTAATGGTTCAATAAGAAAAACAAAGTCAAAACCATCATTGATGTTTCTTTAGTTTTTTTATTTTTTTATTCACTAATTTTTTTCCATAATTTTATTGAGAAACAAATAACAATGAGACAGTTTCAAATCAAATTGGTAGGACAGTTTCAGTAATTAACATATTGCATACATTCTTCCTAGTGGTTAACTGCTGTACAAGATGCAGACATGATATCCTATTTACAAACACTATTAGAACAAATCCTTCTATTCATTAAGAGAATGTAACTATATATCTATCCTAACCTCTTTGAATACACAGATACAAAATGGACATTTGTCTGTGTCCTCTTTTTTTGTTAAGTTCCGTTATTTGAATATTATAGGTGTGTAAACTCAGCAAAATATTCTAAAAGAATCCATAGCCCATAATAGTATTGTGTTTTCCGCTTGACTGGCAATGTCAGAAATTGTTGACCTGAGTCACCTACAGCTCAACATAACAGCATGGTTTTACTTTTTATACTTCATTTTTATACTTTTCTGCTGGATGGTTAAGACCAAGGTAAAGCAGGACCTATGCAACAAGAGTTGTAGCTTTTGGGTCTGATAAGGTCAGTGAAATCCCCTTAGGATTTATCCTGAGATCCTGCACCTCAGATTGTAGAAACTTTTTCAGTGTCAGCCATGTGGATGAGTCACGGCCATTGGTTGGCCAATGTGCTCTCTGTGAAAGCCAGAGACAGGAAAAGGAATATTGTGGGACTGTCCTGCTTCAATGTTGTATATGGTTAGATTTTTGGTCTTATGTGTATACATAAGAAGTGTATAATTCTTTATGCCTATTCTTAAAATATATTCTAATTTTTTTAATTTTTTATCATATTCTGTAGGGACTTAAAGTTCAACATATCAATACTTGATGAAAAATACCTGTTCCATGTTATGCCTAAGATGTTTGATATTCAGACAGATAGTGAGGTTAACCCTAACAGCCTAAGTTGTATGATAATAACAATAAGTCTTGTCTTCTGGAGGGTTAACAACCTAAGTTTGCAGACCAAAATTAGAGAAAAAGGAGGGCTGCAAGGAAAGCCAACATTTTGGCCCTAACCTTCCAAGGTCAATTAAGACTCAGGACATATGAAAACTTGTACTGTAACATCATGTAACTCAGTAGTGTCCCAAATTTTCTGATCAAGGAGATTATGGGGCCAAAGAGGAAAGTGATCGATGATGTAGAGTGTGCCCAAGGAGAGTCACATGGAGAGAAAACATTCTCTCAGGCTTTCACTGATGTTTCTTTAGTTTTAAACCTGCTATACTTATCTCATGGAAATATCCACCTGATTTTAGATTTACTCGTACTATCTACTTTCCATTTTGTTGGAACTCTGCCATACTTTCTAACCTGATCTTTCTTTTTCTGGATTTTCCAGTTCCAGATCCATTCCTTTTTTTCCCAAAGGGACTTTTTCTTGGAGTTGTTTTTACTATTTTCTCTTTTGGTACTAGGAATTGAACTCAGGGCCTCACGCTTGTTAGGCAGGCATGCCCCAATGAGCTACATCACCGGCCCAGATCCATTCTTGATCAGAAGATAAAGTGATTTATTTAAAAAGGTAACCAGATCATTTCATGTTTAATTTTCTAATAACACATAACATTTTCTACTTCTACCTCTGACTTGGTTGTGCACCAGTTTTCAGACTATATAAGTTCATATCTATTGCCCTTTGGATTAGTGCTTTCCTTATTTAGAATTCCTGCGTATCTTAGTCCTTTATCATGGAATTCTTTCATTTCTTTCTTTCTTTGGCTTAGTCTTTTGTCCTCTACTGTGACCCCAGGGTAATGGTCACCCCTCACACAGTTTAATTGTACAGTTAAACTCATTTGCATATCATTCAATCTAATAAGTATACACAGTGCATCACTTCTAAGTACATAAAGTAGGTTCAAACATATAAATAAATTTACGAAATATGCATACTGGAAGAATAAGGATTTCTTTTTTAGTTACTGAGTCCCCGGCATACAGAAAATATTTATTCCTGATTAGGCCCTTCTTTATGAGCTGAATGGATAGTTGGTGAATGAATGTGTAAAAGTTAATTGATACATTAATTTATTTTATTCTGCACTTTCTTGGGGCAGGATTTTCTATTTCCAAGTCTTCTTGATATCCTTTCATTTAATAACATAACCCTACTATTAGATATTTCCAAGGCATAATTTTTCTTTATATTTGAAAACCTGGTGATAGTACATATACATATACATATACATATACATATACATATACATATACATATATATATACATGCATATATAATATATATAATTTTATTTAATTATCTTTGTACTGAAAATTCAAAATGTCAATGGCTCAAATAGCAGAAAGAAATGATTTTTAGACCTCCTTTATTGCCTCTTTTGTGGCATGAGATACAAATGTTATAAGTTAGATAGTCAATGCATATAATTCAATGAATAAAAGTTTAGTGCTAGGAGAAACAAAAGTTTATTTTTTTTTAAGTATCCTAGATCAAACTCAGAACCAATAAGCATTTATTCCACTGAGCTCTCTCCCTGGCCCCCAACAAAAGTATTTTAAATATTTTCACATTTTAATATATTTCAACTATCTTATATATTTTATAGCTATTAATTGTCTTCAATAAAAACGTTAAATGTTTTTGATCATTTTAGTGAAAGCAAGGAACAGGTCTTCCTCTGCTGTGTCAACTACTCACCAGGATCTCTTTTACAGTTTATATCAATTTATATGTCCTCATCATTCTCTTTTCCAATTTATTTCAATATGCAACAAGAACACAAGATCCAAATAAGACATGATGTACATTTTCAGTTATTATGTTATGGGCCTGCATGCATTCTTTGACAAAAGAAACTATCAGTCAAATCACTAATACGTGAAGGTATTTCTAATCCAACCTAGCTTGCACTGTAATTATTAGGGAGAAAATAATACTAAAATGTGAGTTCAGTAACCAGACATTTTGAATTTGGATCTAGTCCTTCCATATTAAAAATCTGATCTTAGACAAAATAACCTCACCAAAAATCAACTTTCTAATGAATTGTGTAAATACTACTGTGAGATACATTTTAGGGATTACTGTGATAATTAAATGAACTAATGTCTGAGTAGCACATTGGTACTCACTAGTCAAAGAAAAAATGAAATCCAATCTCTTCTTTCTTTCTTTTTTTCCTTTTTCCTTTTTTTTTTTTTTTTTTGTGGTGCCAGGGATTGAATTGAACTCAGGACTTTCACTTGTCAGGCAAGCACTTCTTGTAGTGAGCTAGCTCCCCGGTCCTCCAATCTCTACTCTTAATTTAGTGCTACAAATGGACAACAATACTTTCAAGTATATGAGACAGCCACTAAAAAATTACAAGATATAAATGTCATCCTGAAGAGACAAGAATTACTTTTTTTAAGTTTCTCAGAAATCAAGATAGCTGTTTGTCCAGATTTGAAAACAACAATGCTAAGAGCTGCTCTTCCAAAATTTGAATCTTATAAATTTAGTACAAATATAAATCTACCAGTGTTTGCATTTGGATAATAAACTTCGCAATGTATATTCAAATAATAAAATTAATTCATCAACCATCATTGAATAAATTGCATATACAATACTTTTTCTAGTATCTTGGATTGAAGCCATTTTCTGCAACAGAATACTGTTACGTATGATTTTCTTCTTTTATGCCTGGGTGAGAAAGATAATGATGTACTCTGTCATTGACTTTGGGTATTCTCCATCAGAGCAAGTATTGATTGGTAGGACTTCCCTACTTGGTCTATTTTTTTTCCTCCATGCTTCCTATTGCTCTTCATTCTCTCAATGTATATATATATATATATATATATATATATATATATATATATATATATGGTTTTGACAGGGTATACATGGTCTCACTGCGTAGATTGGACTAGTAGTGATCCTCCTGTTTACAGCTTCCAAAATGCTGGGATTACAGGCTCACACCACCATGCCCAGTCTCAATCATTGTCTCAGCGTGCCCCGGGGGCAGGGCCATCATGGCAGGCCAGGTTCTTGACCTCCCGGCCCCTGTGTCTGCCTAAGCTGGTGCTTTTTAATCTGCTGAGGTATTTGGCGGGCCCTTTCCATGTGTTGTTCTTGCTCTATTTTTAATTTGCAATCTTATCCTATCAAATCCGTCACTGTAAATGGCCAGCAAATACAAAGGAGGAGTTTTTCCAAGTGAGTACCATGCATATGAAGTTGAGCTATGTTTAGTTTGTTCTGCAAAGTGATAAATCTGAAGTGCAAACATTCACACTGAAATCTTGGTAAGATCCTGGTAAGCATTGCCTGTGGAAAGTACAGTGACACTGCTTTGCCAGCAAATGTAGATGACACTCTTGGAGTTGTCAGAGGTCTGAGACACCGAAATGTCTTGTTATTGAGATGGTTATCCATACTTTCCTTAGGTCAGAGTTTAGTGTTTAAAATAAAGCAGTGAAAATAGATCAAGATAAAATAGCTTTAAGCACAGAATAACACATCCTTAGTATTTTCACACTTCCAAGCAATGGAAAGTGATTGAACACCATATTATCCAATACAGAAAGTACAGAGATGCTTCTGGCATGATGTACATCCATTTGGAAGAGTTGCAGGCTATTACTATGCAATGTTATTCATTATGGATTCTTAATAAAGGAATCGTTCTGTTTTCTATTTTTACTATCTCTCATAAATATGAAGAGACTGTCTTCAGTCTTACAGAAATAACAGTTTCAAATAATAATCACCATTATTTTCCTAATTTGAGAAAACCTATATTTGGAGTCTGGCTCTTAATGACTTTGACTAAAAAATGTTGAGGCCATCAACTTGACTATATTATAAGGCAGAACTTCATATCAGTACCACGTAAGCTGTAAAGAAAGCTCACCTTGGATTCATTCACTTTGGATTCAGTGGTTCCTAAGCATCAAAATCCAATAGAAATATTCAGATTTAAATTAAAGTTGTGGAGGTTGGACAAAGTAAGATTATATAAAATGTAGAATCCAATAAATACTTTGAAGCAGTTGAAGTGAACATGATAATGGTTTGGAAATATGCTTATTTCTGAACTCAGGACCTTTTTCGCAAGCACTTATTCTATTTGCTCAGCTATTTCCCCAGCCCAGTCTTGGCTTTCTTAAAGGCAGTGCTCTGTGACACGTGAGGCACAGGTGACCTGAGTCCTAATATGTGTAAAGGAAACGTTTAAAGGGTAGACTAATACAGACAAGGCCTTCACCTGCTCACAAACCCCGAGTCACACATGAGCCCCAAGATCTAAGTCCCTAAAAGGTGAAATATGCTAAGAAACTGTTGCCTGAGTTAGGTTCCTGTTTCCAAATTATGTTAGTCAGTCAGTCCTAGTATTAATTATAACTCTCCATGCTTTTCAAACTTGTGATAACCATTAATGGTATTCACAAAGCTTTGTGGCTTCCTGCTATTTAAATGAACCCTTCTGCTTGGGTGAACTATATGGCTAATTTTGGCCAATTAATCATGAATAGAAATGACTCACATAATCACTGGCCAGAATACCTAGTTGCCAGTGTGAGACCTTTCAGAGCTCTTTTCCACTGACAGTTTGACTGCCAATATTTCATACAGTGGCTGTACTGAAGTAAACAGACTTTAGACAATATTGTTTAAGTTCCAACACCTAAGAGTACCTTATAATTCTGAAATATTAAAGCTGGTTTTCAGTTTGCCATAAATATTCCATCAGTTAATATCCTCCAACCCCCTGATTTTGGCACGGTGAATCAAACTCAGGACCCTGTGTTTGCCAACAGGTGCTTATTGCACTGAGCTATCTCCCCAGACCCCACTTTGCCCCTCTGTACCTTCTTGAGAGTTTCTGTCACTTTCTATCAATAAAGAGGTTTAAATAAAATTTTGATTCATTGTAGCTATTTCTGACTTCATAAAGACAGCAAGGTAGAGACATAAATTAGACAGTGTCGGGTGCAGCAAGTTCAGATGTTGTGAATGCTGTCTGTCCCACACCTCCATTCCTCAGTATGATGACAAGAAACACCATGTCATGGAGCCTATGTACCTCTTACAGTATTATACTCACTGAATCTGCCACTTCACTCTGTTGGGCCATGGAGAATAACAAAGCATATCTCCAAGGACAGCCTTTAGCTTACTGATTCTCTTTCCCACATAAGATACTGACATTTTTATCCTAAAAGTCTTAATAAAATTATTTTAATGTTTACCTTTAACATTCCTAGCTTAGCAACACCCACACATTGTATGTTATTTTAAAATAAATAGCACTGAGGAACGTGTTACATTATGAATCATCTACAGAAACCTGAGAGTAACAGAGCAGCAGCCATTGCTACCTGCAGAGTTCGCGAATTAAAACATAATGTGCTGGCTGTGTCTGATGATGTAGAAAACAAGAGGTCAGCATTTGCCAGTCATTCAGAAATAAGACTTGTAAAGCACAGCATCCTGCTGAACCCACCACGCGAGAGATTATTATAAACAAATCTAGAAAGGCAAGTTATAGGCGTATTGACAATTGTAATAGCAATGGCTCCAAGAGAGACAATAAAGCGCCTTGTGGTTACTCATTATTGTAGCACAGGTGACAACATTGGGTTCTCACAGTGAGTGCAGTATGTAAGGTTTTGCTCTAGTGTCACTCTTCTCACCACATGGGACCCATATGACTTTTACCTGCACCCTGGAAATAACACCAGCCTTAGTCAAAAGTCAGGCTGTAAGAAGCACTCTGTCTCAGGTCAAGCACGTGGTTCCTTCAGCTCTGCTTCTAGCTCTAGAATGGGCCATCTCTTTTGTGTGTGATGTCAAGTCCTTCATTTTGTTCTGTTGTTTCCTCATTTGTTTGTGCTTAAAACTGTGGTGTAGAAACCAGGCAGCTCTCATGAATATGCATGCTATCTCCAGGCCTTAAAGGACTACACTGCAGACGTGCTCCTTCTTTCTCATCTTCCGTGACTAAATATAGGTTCTTCCTATGTGCTGTCCAACCGGAAGGATGCCCACAGCGAGGTAATGCGAAGCATGGATTATGAACGTATAATGAAGTGGAGTGGTGTTAAGCATGTGAACACTTTGTGCGTCCACTCCCTCGTCTATAAGACAAACTACTTTCTGCCTCACATTTTCAAAAGGAGATAATGCTCCTATTACTCTGAATGAAATGCCAACTATGAAATAAGAACACCGCAGATAGTAACTCTTTCCAGTTTCATTTTTTATCTATGTACTGGCAGAACAATTCTCAGTTTTTCTTATACTAACCTTTTCGTTGACCTGAGATACACCTACAAGTTGTTATCACAGTTGTTGAATTATTTGTGTTTGTTTATATTTTGTCGCAGTGAACTGGTTGGAGTCAAAATTGACTGATGCCTTATTAAGCAACTACACTAATGTGCTATATTGCAAGGGGCTGCGGACTCTGCCATTGCCTGGTTCACATAAGCTATGTAGATACTAAATAAGAAGTTGGAATTTAATAAGCATAGGCATGGTGACACCTGTATATTTAAATTACATGCAAAGGTGTCTTTTAGTAGAACTTGTAGTCAAGGCATATTTTTCAGTTGGCATTTTTCTTTAAGTGTATTTCACAAGAAGTTAAATATTAGCTGGAATTAAAGTATATCACATACTGCAAGCAAAATGATTAATGTTCAAATGAACAACTTTTGAAATCTTCATAGAAATAACATATTCCTAAAAATACATTGCCATCTTTATTACAATTTACTTCAATCTATCCGATTCAGATCACTAGTATATTTATTCATTTATGTATCTACTTGAATGAACAGAGAATGAGTGGAATTTAGATTTTGGTCAACTAAGGTATTTTCAAAATATGTTAAAGGAAATTAACTCAAATATTTATTTGAATTTTGAAATAGTCTTAGGAAACTTTTCTATAATATCCTGGGGTTGATTTACTCAGAAGCTGTACTAATTCTACACTTACAAATTATGGCGGATAATGCTTTGCTACTTATAGAAGATGACTATTTATTTATTTTTGAGGCAGGGTCTCACCACCTAATACCAACTGGCCTTGAATTCACTATGTAACCCTGTCTGGCCTCAAACTTGAGGCAGTTCCCTGCTTCAGCCTGCAAGTGTTGTGATTACTGACATGCACCATTATGTTTGGTGCTAGCTGATTTTAATACAAAATTGCCAAATAATTAAGTCTTTTTTTTTTAACTCAGGCCTTTGCACTTGCCACGCAAGCACTTATTTTTTGAGCTATCTCCCCAGCCCCTGAGTCACTGTTGTTAAAGCTCTCTCATTTCTGTGAAACTCTTTTTGTAATATATAAGCTAAAGTTCTTGCTCTCAGAAAATAACATAATAACATTGCCATAACCTTTTATGTGCTCTTCTATTAGGATTTATCTAGAATTTGAATGAAAATTTTGAAGTCTTTTGTCTTAATTAATTTTTGCAAAATACATCTTATATATCATATGGTTCTGACAATGCATAGATAATACCTGCAGCACAAGTCATATATTATCATTGCCACATAATTTGATTCATAGATACATGGGATGTACAGATATTATAAGGAAATTTGAAATTACTGTTGAATAAATCTAGTCAAAGGGTTAATTTCTCTAAGTTTGATGTTCTAAATATGTAAGAATAAATAGTTCCCCTTTTCTAGATCTTCCTGACTGGTATAATTCTTCAGATCCAGGGATGCTTATGTTTGGTTGAATCTCAGAGGTCTCAAATTAGTGATTTTCTAATAATTTCAACAAATAAATTGTTACGTTGAATTAGTGCTTACCCATCTTTGAAAAAGTGTTGATTATCATCCAGTCTAAGTAAATATAAGATATAAGAAAAATGAATATTCAGGAATAAATGGTCCAATACCAAGTTCCTTCTGATAGAATCTTCATATTAAAAAAAATCTTCACCTTTTATATCATTGCACACTGTAGAAGGTGGTATCTGGGGACCCCACAGCAGAATCCCTGGCCTGTGTTCTGTCTTCTCCCGCTTGCCTATTATGGATATCCTAGGACTTAGAGCTTCCCAGGCACTCCAAGAGCTTAGGTTTTACTTTTCTTTCCTAATTACCTCAATAACTGACTTGTAATGGGCCAGTGAGATAGCTCAGCAGATTAAAGGGCCTGCTTTTGCAGATTCAGGGACAGGATGTGTGCCACACCTGCCCAGCCCCTGGCACGCGATGAGACAGTGGTTGAGACTGGTGTGGCGGCACGTGCCTGTAATCCCAGCACTTGGGAGGCTAAAAACAGGAGGATCACTATGAGTCTGATTTGTGCAGTGAGAACCTGTACTAAATGCATAAAAAATAATGAAAACAAATTAATAAAAAGTTGACTTTTATTTATGAAGAATAGATTACTTACCTGAGCTCTACAAAAGTTTGCCATGATATAAAAGGTAACTTAGTTTTTAATAAGAAGATCCTAGTCTACAGGGAGCGAATTGGATCTTGCAGATGCTACCACAAGCTACTCTTTTAATACCGTGTTTGGTAGTGTGCTGTATCAGAAGGATTTTGTTCTTGGAACATTTATCCCCTAGTACTCATTTTTCCCTATATCTGATTTACTTAAGCCTGGCTAACTGAGGTATGAAATCATTAAATATTCTTACAGCATTTTTTTTTTCTGTATTTTAGGGAAGGGTCTACAGGGTGTTCAGGGTCTCACTACTAGATTGGACTTGTAGTGATCCTCCTGATTACAGCCTCCCAAGTGCTGGGATTACAGGTGTGCACCACCACACCCAGTCTCAATTGCCATCTCAGCACGCCCCAGGGGTGGGCTGCCATGGCAGGCCCAGGGATTGAACCCCCAGTGCCTGAGCCTGCTTGCAGGTGCTTTAATCCGCCGAGCTATTTGGCCAGTCCTGCATTTTTGAATAATCACAGTAAAATAAGGATTTGGTTTGAATGAGGCTGTCTACCAAATCATTTGTATCTACGCAAATATCCAGTGATAGAATTTGAACTTTAAGATCATAGTAAAAATAAAAATAAATAAGGTTATAAAGTCAATTTATGGCCAGGGAGATAGCTCAATGGCATTAGTACCTGCCTGGCAAGCATGAAGTCCTGAGTTTGATCCCTAGTCAGGTATAACTAACTAAATAAATAAATTTATTGGATTACAATGTGAATATTGAAGTGGAAATATAGTTGTTTTGCTAAGGTACTTTTTTATTGTATTTTTATAAAATATGCCAAAATATTACTTTTTCAGGGAAATACGATAAAAAGGAAATGGAAATTTCGACAGTTTTGAAATAACACCGCCAGGGATGGTCAAGAGTGTTACTGGGCTCTTTTTAAGTCAGAATTTAAGTTAATAGCATAAGAAATTACTCATTTGGCCAATTATTCCACTGTGTTCCATACTTATTTTATTACTTTATGTTAGCCTTTGCTCTATGTGATTGGACTCTTATTAAAAGTGTTCTAGGAATCAAAGCTGATGTTGCAATGAATTTCCAGAAATTCTCTTGCTGGCTTAGCACTCAGAAACCCAACCATAATTTTGAAAAAATCCACTTATCAATAACTGTATATACATGTTATAAACAAGCAAACTCAGCTTTTCAAAATAGCTATAACTTTAGCACAATATTTTATACTATATATTTTTACTTTATATTTCTTCTATTTCTTTTTCTCACTCTGATCTGTAATTTACTTGTGTCTCATGACAAATGGAAATGATGAAATGCTATTTTTATGCAGATAGAGATAACTTTTTCTTTTTCCCTTGTTATTTAATTTTTGCTCACATCACATACTGAAAAATCCATGCCACTAAATGAGACTACCGTTTGCCATTTCATCAGCTTAAGGGAAGAAAATTATAGCAGAGTAAATTTCAAGATATTTTATACTTTTCCACTGGATGGCCAAGACCAAGACAAAGCAAGACCTATGCAACAAGAGTTGTAGCTTTTGGATCTCATAAGGTCAGTCAAATCCCCCCAGGATTCATCCTGAGATTCTGTACCTCAGATTGTAGATCCCTTGTCAGTGTCGCCTGTGGATGAGCCACGGACGTTACCTGGCCAATGTGCTCTCTTTGAAACCTGAGAGAATGTTTTCTCTCCATGTGACCCTCACCAGGTACACCCTACATCATCAGTCACTTTCCTCCTTATCCCCATAATCTCCTTAATCAGAAAATTTGGGACACCTGGCCATCCAGTGGAAAAGTATAAAAATGAAGTATACGAAGTAAAGCCATGCTGTTATGTTGAGCTGTAGGGGACTCAGGTCAACAATTTCTGACACTGCCAGTCAAGCAGAAGACCTAATACTATTATGGACTACTGGACTCTTTTAGAATATTTTGCTGAGTTAACACACCTATAGTATTCAAATGACGGAACTAAACACAAAAGGTGATACAGATGAATGTCCATTTTTTATCTGTGTATTCAAAATGGTTAGGATAGATATATAGTTACATTCTCTTAATGAATAGAGGGATTTGTTCTAATGGTGTTTGTAAATAGGATCTCATGTCTGCATCTTGTACAGCAAATAACCACTAGGAAGAGAGTATGCAATGTATTAATTATTGAAACTGTCCTACCAATTTGTTTTGAAACTGTCTCATTGCTATTTGTTTCTCAATAAAATTATGGAAAAAATTTTTTAAAAAACATTTTTATCCCAAGTACCCAGAGTTCCAAGTCTCACTCATAGAACATAAGTTAAGGTTTACAGTTACCACCAAAAAGTATTTTCTGGAGGCCGACAAGATAGCTCAGTAGAATAAGCTCTTCCTTGGCAAGTGCAAGAGTCTGAGTTCAATCCCCAGTTCCACAAAAAAAAAAAAAAAAAAAAAAAAAAAAAAAAAAAAAAAAAAAAAATCTGTAACTCTGTATTTTAGCTGGCAGGACAATTACTTAAATATAATTTTGTGGCTGAATAACTCAAGAGATTAGTTACAAAACTTCTGATTCTTGGCATTTCCTCTTCACGACCCTGGATAGGAGGGAAGGATGCCTTGTTTTACAAAGTGCTCTTAAAAAACGATGTAGAAAGAACAAGCAATCTGTACCCCTTCTCCTTATCGGGATTCTTAGTAGTTCTGTAGTCCTCTGTTTACAGGTGCACAGACACAGGCCTGCAGGTGTTTGCATAGAAGGTCATTTGCTTTCGCCAGCACTTCTGTGCACACCAAGGAGTCCCAGTTGGCCCTGGACAAAGGCAATAGCAGCTCTGTGTCATTACAGATGTTGCACAGCTGACCTCCAGGGATACAGGGTTCTTGATGTAGTCTGCCTGTTGCTCAGGGGCCTTCCCCAGAAACAGATTTCTTCAGTGTACTCAGCCAGTTTGCAGAGCACGGCAATAAAATGCTTAAGTTAACATTATTAAGAAAATGTAAACATGGTTTTGATAGATGTCGTGAATCGACTCCAAGTACAGACTCAGTTGGAATGGAGCAGCTGGCTGCTTACTGATTTTAAGAGAGCAATGAGGCCGAATGGACTATCTTTTATCTCTTTTCTCTGATAGAATTTGGAGATGTCCCTAGAGGAATGGTACAGACACTGGCCTGGAAAAAAGAGCGATCCATTATGTGATTAATAGACATTTAGAACTCAAGCACAAGAGCAGAATCAATAAAAATCTGTGATATTTTAGCTGACTTTTATCCCTAGTCTCTCATCTATTTTCTAGATGGAACTAATTATTTACAAATATAACCATTTTCATGTGATATTTCATCAAAATGCTAATATCTAGCTCGCTCTATGCTTGGCTCATGAAAATCTTTAATTGTATTTATTTTCAAAAGATGGCTTTTAGTTTTTAGACTTTTTATTTTAATTCTCCCATTGAGCTGTGCTGTTTTATGTTTTGAGAGGCTATTTTCACTGGTTTATAAATTTCCCCCTGAAATGTCTTATCCTAGAGACATTTTCATTTTGAAATTTTAGAAAGTCTATGTTTTAAAATCAGACACTAAACTCCAGGATGGTTAAATGGAAAATATACTCCCCAGAAGAGTGTGTGTGGAGGCACTGCCCTGTGTTTTGATTAGAGTTGACTCCATATGCCAGTATCTCTGCTACTAGGTATTTGGCTTTTCTTCCTTCTCAAAATAGCTGACAGAAAGGTAGAAAGTCTTATCAGCACACAATTTTTTTCCCCTGAAATTCAAACAATGAGAAACCCTAACTCTTACCTAGAAATGAAAAAAAGAAAAGAAAGAAGCAATCCAAGACCTTGAAAGACTCTGATGAAAAAAGGTTGCTTCTCTTCTCTAAGGCTTTTTCTAAGTCTTTATTCTTCCCTTTGTTGGCTATCTCCCATAATCTTCAGATAGTACTCTCTGGACTGGTAATTTTATTGGCTCATCCTATAAATCATACTGGAACCATTGAGAATTGGATACAGTCCAGACCAAGGAAACCAATTATAGGTCAGGATCTATTTTACTTTCCTTTGAGAAACTCCACTCATCAGGAAATAAGAGAAACCAGCTTGACAACGTCTCATTGGGATACTTCTTTATAAAGTTGGGGAGTCTGAAGCCTAAGTGATATCTATGAATCCACAGCTTATCCTTACTTGGCAAAATGCCCCTTCATGCACATGTTATAGCCAAAACTACTGTACTCCCCAAAACGTAAAAGATACTTTTCCCTAGCTGGACCCTACTCACTGTAGCTGAAATAAATGAAACCATTTCAACAGAGAGTGTGAAAATGTAAGATGATCTGATTTTATACCTTTTGAATAAGTTTGTTTGACAAGTTTATCTTGATAATGTATGTTTTATTAAGTATTACTGACTTAGTGGATTGCAGTTTCTTTTTCTCTTGTATAAAATATTGCTAACATACTCAGCATTTCGGACAGTTGACATTATATTAGGCTACAAATACTTCTGATGGTGCAGTTTTAGAATGGTCAGATATATGTAGCGAGGAGGGTCAGTCAGATTCAAAGTACACTAGGGTACATGAAGAGTGGCTCCTTCTTAGCCTTGCTCTATTCCTTGAAAGGAGCTATTATTTGCCTGTGTGTTATGGTTTGAACTCCTTCTGTCCAAAATTCAGGTGTTGCTGATGCAACATTATTCAGAGTCAGGACTTCTAGATGCTTAGGCTGTCTTCTTAAGAATTCGGGGAAGGACTTGAAGGAGTCTTCTCAGCACTAGGGGAGCTTTAATTCTTCAACATGAGAGGACTCAGTGTTTGTTTCTTATAGAAGATGCCACAAGAAAGCAGTCCTTACCAAACGACTGGCCCTGCCGGTGACTTCCTCTTGAATTCTGCAGCTCTCAGAAAGGGGAGAAAATGAATTTCTGTTTCTTATCAAAGATCTAGCCTCTGGGGCTGGTGAGATGGCTCAGTGGTCTAAAGCACCTACTTGGAACAAGTTTAGCAAAGCACAGGGACCACGGTTCAATCCCCAGCACCACATGCCAGCCAGCCCCGCCCCCTGGTGGGCTGAGCCTGCCACACACACACACACACACACACACACACACACACACACACAAATAAATAAATAAAAAGATCTAGCTTCTGATAGTGTCAAAATACTGAAAACAGATTTTAAAAAAATTGTTGGTGGAAATGTTCATATTTTACTCTTAAATTCCTAGCTCTGAGATTCACTGTGTGGCTCCCTATACAAATACAAAGAGTTATGTGAGTGTATAGTTGCCCTGAAGAATAATAACATACTGGCGATCATAATAACACTACACCCGCCACACACAGGCCCAGCGTCAGTGAGTCTGTATAACACAGCTCTGTGTTCTTGTATGTTTGTAGGCTAATAATTACAAAAAGCATATATGTTTTCATTATAACAGCAGTGTTAAACAACATGGTTTAATATGAACCAGATTAACTTTTGAGAACTTTGGAAAACGACAATGCCATAAAGACTGGATATTCTTCTTAAATGTAGTGAATTTGATGAGCTATTGGGTTATATTTTGTTCCAGTTTTAATATTCTATGATTCTCTGATTTGAAGATAAATATTAAAATGGTCTTCTTTCAAATTATTTGAAGCTGTTCTCTGAGCAAATTTTGTTTGCCACGAATATATTTAAGTTAAATAGTACAGCTATAAGGAAACAAAAATGATAAATAAGTAATACCATGGAATGTAGAAAGATTTAAGTTATATCTAAGCATCCTAACAATAGTTCTATTGATAATTTTGCTAAATCAATGGAGGTTATAAAATATAATTCTAATAAGTTTGAGTCATCTTTCATCTTCAAAAATCTATCGTATGACCACAAGCACGCTATATTTTCAAAAGTCAATACCATAAAATTGAAAATATTAGAAATACAGATTTGGTATTTATTCCTATTGACCCTTCACATGCATTGACCTACTTCTAAATTTTCCATAAAATAAACAATATGCAACCCAGTATTTTCATTATCTGAAAAATTCATCAGGAAGAGCAAAATCATAGTTTTTGTTTTATTAACATGAATAAAAGACAGACATCAGGAATACAAATAAAACTTGTATTTTCTTTCTCTGTGTATCTCTGCTTCTATATCTCCGTATATGTGTGTGTGTGTGTGTATATATATATATATATATATATATATATATATAGACTGAACATGTGTATATATTTCTAATATATTGTATAATTTTCATTATTTTCTGTCATTGTTTTGCTATTGTCCAAAATGCCTATTTAGAAGCAATATATCACTTGTATACTATCCACATGTCCTAAATCTCTATTTTTTTCACAAAACTTAACCATCTAAAACAGGGTATGTATTGAGTAACAGTTACTGGTACTGTATCAATTGTTGCCTATTACAACTCCATATTGTAACACAGCAATATAGAATCAGTGTCACCTGAAACAATTCAAATGGATATGTTCATGTTAACCCTGAAAAAATAGTCCCCCCCATTTCAGAGTCAGTGATAGATTACATCGGTATCACAATACTATTATGTTTCAAAAATTCAGTATGGAAAGAATCAGATCTTTGGAACCTTATTATACAAGCATGAAGTGGGTGATAAACTCAAAATAACAAGTTTTAAAAATAAATTAAAGATTAAATGGATAAACAAACAGTCACCCTGATACTGCTACAGGCTTGACGGGATCTTTTAGAGATGGCGATTGCTGCTGACCTCATTAATGACCTCGTGAAAGTGTCTTCTCCAGATGAAGGTGACAACGCTGTTACTGACAGGCAAGGCACAAGCAGAACCAAGGCAGAGAGATACATTAGAAGACTCTCTGGAGGTGTTCCACAGTGCTCTATGTAGTAGAACAAAGCTTCTACAAAATAAATACACATAAAGAAAGCTTCATAAATATCAGCTGAATTTAAAGTTATGAATTTCTGAGACACCCAATCTATTGTCTTATTCTTTTGAAATGTATATTTATCTCTCTGAAAGGAAAACGAGTTTATTGTTTCAGATTCTTTCTAAGTGCAGATCCATGGAAGGCCACTATAGAGCTTTCATAAAGGCTAACAGTCTAAATTACAAGACGTGACCTATAAAAGTGACAATATTCAAACAACTATGCATTGTGTTTTTCATTTGCTAAAAATCTTCATGCTCACTAAGTACCTTTCCACAAGTGAGACCGATGATTTAGGTATAGACCAGATCATGTAGCTGGCAATATTAAAGGCTGACAGTCTTAACTTTTCCCATTTTGGATTTTTTTCTTTACATTTCATTTCAATTTTTGTCCATTTTCTACAACAAAATCACTTTTGGAAGCCTGGCGTGTTAGGGATGGATGAAAAGCAAGATTTTCTTGCTGCGCAAGTGGCACAGAGAGGTATAAAGTTGTTCGATGTTTAACTTGCCCCGGCCTTTTTCACCAATGTGGGTGCATTAGTGAACATGGATCTCATCAGGAAAGTTTCTGAAAAAGGAGAAAGAATCACTCATTTTGTCCCTTCTGTTCCGGTTACTCAAATGTATATTTAAAAGCCTGGAAGCCAGCTGTGGAATTTGAGATCACCAGATGTTCCCATTTATAGTACTTGCTGACGGCCCAACGTTCAGTTCCTGAGGTTAAATTTGTCAATATAGAAAACATAGTTGGCATTATGCAGGGCTTCACCTTGATGGAATATTTCTTGCTGCTTCAGTGGGAACGAGGATGTCTACAGAAACATATCAGAACTCATGACTTTGTTCATTTCTATTTGTGGAAAATTGAACTGAAGTGATTTGATCAAATAAGAAAAGAGATTTGGATTCCATAAAATAATTTCAATGTTCTTTTTCTTATTTCAGAGCAAGAACTACTAAGAATTTTAAGCTATGGGATGAAGCAGATCTGTCTCAGGGGACATTTGTAGGTATCTCTTGGGGGAGATCACTCATTGGTAGCAGAGCCATAACAGCATCTATCCTGGAGGGCAAAATGCCATCCGGCATGCATCTTGACTTCCAAAACATGCAACATGGAATAGTACAGACTGCAACAATTACAAGGGAAGTTAATATTTATAGAAATATGGAAAGATGGACAGCCAGACAGGCAGGCAGACAGCTGGACAAAGAAACAGAGACAGAGTGAGAGCAAGAGAGAGGGAGAGAAGAAAAAAACAAAATGTGTATACAACTCAGGAAAAGAAAAATAGTATGAGGTTTTATAAGACTGTGTTACCCTCAAATTGGGTACCCTAGAATTTATTCTATAAAGCAAAACAAAACAAAACAACAATCCACTATGTTGCTGGCTTTCAGAGGAGAAATTTAAAATGCAGCAGCCCTAATGATCAAGATTCCGCACACAGCAGTTTTCTGTACTAGTCAATGTCTGGAAAATCATGGCCACTGCTTTGAGTGCCTCTTGTAACTATAAAGACCAAGGTAACTTGTATTAATCTTATAAAATCTCAATAAACTTAGTATCAAAATATTTATACAAAATATTTATACAAGTTTTTTTTTCTTAAGGTATATATACATTTTTGGTAGATTCTCTGTCTCTCTCTCTCTGTCTCTCTCTCTCTCTCTCTCTCTCTCTCTCTCTCTCTCTCTCTCTCTGTCTCCATAAATAAAAATCATGAGAGCTTTAAATCCACTACCTTCTGTTATTCTCCATCTGCTGGGAGACTTTCACCTAATGAATTAGCACCTACAGCAATGCAAACATCATGAAATAGTGGCCTGCAGATGGCCATATGTCTGGTTTTGCTCTCTTGATAAGGCATAAAAAAATCTGAGATGATTATGTGTAAATTTTTTCTGTGTACCAAACAGAATTCTACACCTAGCGAGAGCACTGGTTTACAGACTGGTTCCTTGCACATTTGAATGAGTATACATTTGGGTATATCAATCAGACACAGGACTACCAACAACAAAAAAGACAAAAACAAGATAAAGAAACAAAATTGCACACAAGAGGCAAGAAACAATTTGACATTTTTTTCCCCTCCCATTCCCTTCTTGTCAAGGTAGAGTATTTGCAGGTACAAATCTCCTATAACAAATGTGATCATTGTACATATCTAAATTGCAGTAAACTTAATTAAATGCTTAAAATATTTTGGAATCTTGTCAGACTAATAACAGAAGAACTTCTAGTACATGAGACATAAGGTAGTAATCTCAGAAAGTTACTGTAACCAAGGTGAGATAGAAAGTGAACCTTAAAGTGGAAATTTCCCAAGACTCCTGCTAAGAAAATTTTCAAGAGGATTAAGATTGTAAAATACTTAGCCATATGACAAGAAAACAGTGGTATTCTAGAGCATAAGAGTCCAACATTAAAAATGATAGTCGTTGGGCCAGCAAGATAGCTCGGCAGACTAAAGCACCTGCTTAGGTAAACGCAGAGACTGCAGTTTGATCTCTGGAACCACATGCAGTGCAGGCCCCACGCCCAGGCGCACTGAGCAGGGCACAGAGTCCGAGTGTGGGGGTGCACACCAGCAATCTCAGTGCTGCGGAGGCTGAAAACTGAGATCCCCATGAGTCCGTGCTGTGTAGTGAGACCCTGTAACAAATGCATAAAGAAAAAAACCCTAAAACAAGAAAATGCATACTTGGGCAAGAGATCAATCAATTGAAAGAGATCACAAAATTAAAAAAAAAAAATGACATCACTAAAGAACGTTAAAGTTGGCAATTTAAATATTGTGTATGTTCAAGAAAATAAAAAAATATGGGAAATATGGGAATTCTTATTTAATTTCTCAGCAGAGAATACAAAATAATTTCAAAGGCAAGATATAAAATTAAGAACAGTTTAGTGAAATATAAGTGAATTTAAATCTTGTAGAGTACATCTTTAAAAAAAAAAGAAATAAAATAAAATAACAAAGGGAGAGTCTGGGAATGTAGCTCAGTAGCACAGCACCTGAAGGCAAGCCCAAGGTCATGAGTTTCATTCTCGGAAAAACAAAAGAAGAGTAAGGAAGAGAAACATTTCTAAAGTAAACTGAACTTCTTTGTGTTATGGAGCATTATCAGTGCAACTTATATATGTTAAAGGAAGCAGTTAACTGTGTAGATCTGAGTTCATCGCCTCATGAAGTTCAAAAATGCAAATCACAGACAAAGGGAGGATGTTATGAAAGAGACTATTAAAAATAATAAGAAAAATGCTCTTAGTAAAGGTCTTTTCAGCAGGGCTTTCCCGATGGACATATCAAGTGACTTCTTTGTTTCAGCTTTATGTGCAGAACCAGAATGAGATAGTATTTGTTGAGCTGCTTTTCACTGTCTTATTTGCAGTATTATTCTGCATTTCTAAGTTTCTCCAGCCCAGAAGTTAAGGCAGATCTATCGAGTGATTTTGAATACTTCTGCACAAGAATGTCTTTGGGAAGACAGTGTCTTTTATCTATCCATTCTTACTCTAAACTTTAACTTTGTTTTCTATTTTAGGCTTAACCAGCTGCTTATATTAATTCAGTATTGCTACTTGTTTTACTTTACTTTACTTTTATTTTATTTTATTTTATTAGTACATGTTTCCCATGCAGGAAGGTTATATTCATCTTAGAAAGTATGTACCTGTGCATAGCGTATCTTGATTCTTTTTAAATTTTCTTCTCCTTCCTGCTCACCTTCCTTCTCACTTCAACTCAAAAACTCTCTCTCTCTCTCTCTCTCTCTCTCTCTCTCTCTCTCTCTCT